>NW_026968784.1:0-70000 GCF_028390025.1 Pseudophryne corroboree
ATTCAGGGCTATGTCGTGTAGATGATGGCCTAACAGGAGGCTTTAAAATTTTCTTTCTAGTGTCCTTCGTTTGGGAGAAAAATGCAATGGTACAAGACAGCTTTTCCTTGCCAATATCTCTCTTTTGCAAAGAGCTGCGCATTGAAAATTCAGGGCTATGTCGTGTAGATGATGGCCTAACAGGAGGCTTTAAAATTTTATTTCTAGTGTCCTTCGTTTGGGTGAAAAATGCAAAGGTACAAGACAGCTTTTCCTTGCCAATATCTCTCTTTTGCAAAGAGCTACGCATTGGAAAATTCAGGGCTATGTCGTGTAGATGATGGCCTAACAGGAGGCTTTAAAATTTTCTTTCTAGTGTCCTTCGTTTGGGAGAAAAATGCAATGGTACAAGACAGCTTTTCCTTGCCAATATCTCTCTTTTGCAAAGAGCTGCGCATTGGAAAATTCAGGGCTATGTCGTGTAGATGATGGCCTAACAGGAGGCTTTAAAATTTTATTTCTAGTGTCCTTCGTTTGGGTGAAAAATGCAAAGGTACAAGACAGCTTTTCCTTGCCAATATCTCTCTTTTGCAAAGAGCTACGCATTGGAAAATTCAGGGCTATGTCGTGTAGATGATGGCCTAACAGGAGGCTTTAAAATTTTCTTTCTAGTGTCCTTCGTTTGGGAGAAAAATGCAATGGTACAAGACAGCTTTTCCTTGCCAATATCTCTCTTTTGCAAAGAGCTGCGCATTGGAAAATTCAGGGCTATGTCGTGTAGATGATGGCCTAACAGGAGGCTTTAAAATTTTCTTTCTAGTGTCCTTCGTTTGGGAGAAAAATGCAAGGTACAAGACAGCTTTTCCTTGCCAATATCTCTCTTTTGCAAAGAGCTACGCATTGGAAAATTCAGGGCTATGTCGTGTAGATGATGGCCTAACAAGAGGCTTTAAAATTTTCTTTCTAGTGACCTTCGTTTGGGAGAAAAATGCAAAGGTACAAGACAGCTTTTCCTTGCCAATATCTCTCTTTTGCAAAGAGCTGCGCATTGGAAAATTCAGGGCTATGTCGTGTAGATGATGGCCTAAAGGAGGCTTTAAAATTTTCTTTCTAGTGTCCTTCGTTTGGGAGAAAAATGCAATGGTACAAGACAGCTTTTCCTTGCCAATATCTCTCTTTTGCAAAGAGCTGCGCATTGGAAAATTCAGGGCTATGTCGTGTAGATGATGGCCTAAAGGAGGCTTTAAAATTTTCTTTCTAGTGTCCTTCGTTTGGGAGAAAAATGCAATGGTACAAGACAGCTTTTCCTTGCCAATATCTCTCTTTTGCAAAGAGCTGCGCATTGGAAAATTCAGGGCTATGTCGTGTAGATGATGGTCTAACAGGAGGATTTAAAATTTTCTTTCTAGTGTCCTTCGTTTGGGGAGAAAAATGCAATGGTACAAGACAGCTTTTCCTTGCCAATATCTCTCTTTTGCAAAGAGCTGGGCTTTGGAAAATTCAGGGCTATGTCGTGTAGATGATGGCCTAACAGGAGGCTTTAAAATTTTCTTTCTAGTGTCCTTCATTTGGGAGAAAAATGCAATGGTACAATACAGCTTTTCCTTGCCAATATCTCTCTTTTGCAAAGAGCTGCGCATTGGAAAATTCAGGGCTATGTCGTGTAGATGATGGCCTAACAGGAGGCTTTAAAATTTTCTTTCTAGTGTCCTTCGTTTGGGAGAAAAATGCAAAGGTACAAGACAGCTTTTCCTTGCCAATATCTCTCTTTTGCAAAGAGCTGCGCATTGGAAAATTCAGGGCTATATCGTGTAGATGATGGCCTAACAGGAGGCTTTAAAATTTTAATTCTAGTGTCCTTCGTTTGGGAGAAAAATGCAAAGGTACAAGACAGCTTTTCCTTGCCAATATCTCTCTTTTGCAAAGAGCTGCGCATTGGAAAATTCATGGCTATGCCGTGTAGATGATGGTCTATCAGGAGGCTTTAAAATTTTCTTTCTAGTGACCTTCGTTTGGGAGAAAAATGCAAAGGTACAAGACAGCTTTTCCTTGCCAATATCTCTCTTTGCAAAGAGCTGCGCATTGGAAAATTCAGGGCTATGTCGTGTAGATGATGGCCTAACAGGAGGCTTTAAAATTTTCTTTCTAGTGTCCTTCGTTTAAGAGAAAAATGCAAAGGTACAAGACAGCTTTTCCTTGCCAATATCTCTCTTTTGCAAAGAGCTACGCATTGGAAAATTCAGGGCTATGTCGTGTAGATGATGGCCTAACAGGAGGCTTTAAAATTTTCTTTCTAGTGACCTTCGTTTGGGAGAAAAATGCAAAGGTACAAGACAGCTTTTCCTTGCCAATATCTCTCTTTTGCAAAGAGCTGCGCATTGGAAAATTCAGGGCTATGTCGTGTAGATGATGGCCTAACAGGAGGCTTTAAAATTTTCTTTCTAGTGTCCTTCGTTTGGGAGAAAAATGCAATGGTACAAGACAGCTTTTCCTTGCCAATATCTCTCTTTTGCAAAGAGCTGCGCATTGGAAAATTCAGGGCTATGTCGTGTAGATGATGGCCTAACAGGAGGCTTTAAAATTTTCTTTCTAGTGACCTTCGTTTGGGAGAAAAATGCAAAGGTACAAGACAGCTTTTCCTTGCCAATATCTCTCTTTTGCAAAGAGCTGCGCATTGGAAAATTCAGGGCTATGTCGTGTAGATGATGGCCTAACAGGAGGCTTTAACATTTTCTTTCTAGTGTCCTTCGTTTGGGAGAAAAATGCAATGGTACAAGACAGCTTTTCCTTGCCAATATCTCTCTTTTGCAAAGAGCTGCGCATTGGAAAATTCAGGGCTATGTCGTGTAGATGATGGTCTAACAGGAGGCTTTAAAATTTTCTTTCTAGTGTCCTTCGTTTGGGAGAAAAATGCAATGGTACAAGACAGCTTTTCCTTGCCAATATCTCTCTTTTGCAAAGAGCTGCGCATTGGAAAATTCAGGGCTATGTCGTGTAGATGATGGCCTAACAGGAGGCTTTAAAATTTTCTTTCTAGTGTCCTTCGTTTGGGAGAAAAATGCAAAGGTATAAGACAGCTTTTCCTTGCCAATATCTCTCGTTTGCAAAGAGCTGCGCATTGGAAAATTCAGGGCTATATCGTGTAGATGATGGCCTAACAGGAGGCTTTAAAATTTTAATTCTAGTGTCCTTCGTTTGGGAGAAAAATGCAATGGTACAAGACAGCTTTTCCTTGCCAATATCTCTCTTTTGCAAAGAGCTGCGCATTGGAAAATTCATGGCTATGCCGTGTAGATGATGGTCTATCAGGAGGCTTTAAAATTTTCTTTCTAGTGACCTTCGTTTGGGAGAAAAATGCAAAGGTACAAGACAGCTTTTCCTTGCCAATATCTCTCTTTTGCAAAGAGCTGCGCATTGGAAAATTCAGGGCTATGTCGTGTAGATGATGGCCTAACAGGAGGCTTTAAAATTTTCTTTCTAGTGTCCTTCGTTTAAGAGAAAAATGCAAAGGTACAAGACAGCTTTTCCTTGCCAATATCTCTCTTTTGCAAAGAGCTACGCATTGGAAAATTCAGGGCTATGTCGTGTAGATGATGGCCTAACAGGAGGCTTTAAAATTTTCTTTCTAGTGACCTTCGTTTGGGAGAAAAATGCAAAGGTACAAGACAGCTTTTCCTTGCCAATATCTCTCTTTTGCAAAGAGCTGCGCATTGGAAAATTCAGGGCTATGTCGTGTAGATGATGGCCTAACAGGAGGCTTTAAAATTTTCTTTCTAGTGTCCTTCGTTTGGGAGAAAAATGCAATGGTACAAGACAGCTTTTCCTTGCCAATATCTCTCTTTTGCAAAGAGCTGCGCATTGGAAAATTCAGGGCTATGTCGTGTAGATGATGGCCTAACAGGAGGCTTTAAAATTTTCTTTCTAGTGACCTTCGTTTGGGAGAAAAATGCAAAGGTACAAGACAGCTTTTCCTTGCCAATATCTCTCTTTTGCAAAGAGCTGCGCATTGGAAAATTCAGGGCTATGTCGTGTAGATGATGGTCTAACAGGAGGCTTTAAAATTTTCTTTCTAGTGTCCTTCGTTTGGGAGAAAAATGCAATGGTACAAGACAGCTTTTCCTTGCCAATATCTCTCTTTTGCAAAGAGCTGCGCATTGGAAAATTCAGGGCTATGTCGTGTAGATGATGGCCTAACAGGAGGCTTTAAAATTTTCTTTCTAGTGACCTTCGTTTGGGAGAAAAATGCAATGGTACAAGACAGCTTTTCCTTGCCAATATCTCTCTTTTGCAAAGAGCTGCGCATTGGAAAATTCAGGGCTATGTCGTGTAGATGATGGTCTAACAGGAGGCTTTAAAATTTTCTTTCTAGTGTCCTTCGTTTGGGAGAAAAATGCAATGGTACAAGACAGCTTTTCCTTGCCAATATCTCTCTTTTGCAAAGAGCTGCGCATTGGAAAATTCAGGGCTATGTCGTGTAGATGATGGCCTAACAGGAGGCTTTAAAATTTTCTTTCTAGTGTCCTTCGTTTGGGAGAAAAATGCAAAGGTATAAGACAGCTTTTCCTTGCCAATATCTCTCGTTTGCAAAGAGCTGCGCATTGGAAAATTCAGGGCTATATCGTGTAGATGATGGCCTAACAGGAGGCATTAAAATTTTAATTCTAGTGTCCTTCGTTTGGGAGAAAAATGCAATGGTACAAGACAGCTTTTCCTTGCCAATATCTCTCTTTTGCAAAGAGCTGCGCATTGGAAAATTCAGGGCTATGTCGTGTAGATGATGGTCTAACAGGAGGCTTTAAAATTTTCTTTCTAGTGTCCTTCGTTTGGGAGAAAAATGCAATGGTACAATACAGCTTTTCCTTGCCAATATCTCTCTTTTGCAAAGAGCTGCGCATTGGAAAATTCAGGGCTATGTCGTGTAGATGATGGCCTAACAGGAGGCTTTAAAATTTTCTTTCTAGTGACCTTCGTTTGGGAGAAAAATGCAAAGGTACAAGACAGCTTTTCCTTGCCAATATCTCTCTTTTGCAAAGAGCTGCGCATTGGAAAATTCAGGGCTATATCGTGTAGATGATGGCCTAACAGGAGGCTTTAAAATTTTAATTCTAGTGTCCTTCGTTTGGGAGAAAAATGCAATGGTACAAGACAGCTTTTCCTTGCCAATATCTCTCTTTTGCAAAGAGCTGCGCATAGGAACATTCATGGCTATGCCGTGTAGATGATGGTCTAACAGGAGGCTTTAAAATTTTCTTTCTAGTGTCCTTCGTTTGGGAGAAAAATGCAAAGGTACAAGACAGCTTTTCCTTGCCAATATCTCTCGTTTGCAAAGAGCTGCGCATTGGAAAATTCAGGGCTATATCGTGTAGATGATGGCCTAACAGGAGGCTTTAAAATTTTAATTCTAGTGTCCTTCGTTTGGGAGAAAAATGCAATGGTACAAGACAGCTTTTCCTTGCCAATATCTCTCTTTTGCAAAGAGCTGCGCATTGGAAAATTCAGGGCTATGTCGTGTAGATGATGGTCTAATAGGAGGCTTTAAAATTTTCTTTCTAGTGTCCTTCGTTTGGGAGAAAAATGCAATGGTACAAGACAGCTTTTCCTTGCCAATATCTCTCTTTTTGCAAAGAGCTGCGCATTGGAAAATTCAGTGCTATGTCGTGTAGATGATGGCCTAACAGGAGGCTTTAAAATTTTCTTTCTAGTGTCCTTCGTTTGGGAGAAAAATGCAAAGGTACAAGACAGCTTTTCCTTGCCAATATCTCTCGTTTGCAAAGAGCTGCGCATTGGAAGATTCAGGGCTATATCGTGTAGATGATGGCCTAACAGGAGGCTTTAAAATTTTAATTCTAGTGTCCTTCGTTTGGGAGAAAAATGCAATGGTACAAGACAGCTTTTCCTTGCCAATATCTCTCTTTTGCAAAGAGCTGCGCATTGGAAAATTCAGGGCTATGTCGTGTAGATGATGGTCTAACAGGAGGCTTTAAAATTTTCTTTCTAGTGTCCTTCGTTTGGGAGAAAAATGCAATGGTACAATACAGCTTTTCCTTGCCAATATCTCTCTTTTGCAAAGAGCTGCGCTTTGGAAAATTCAGGGCTATGTCGTGTAGATGATGGCCTAACAGGAGGCTTTAAAATTTTCTTTCTAGTGTCCTTCCTTTGGGAGAAAAATGCAAAGGTACAAGACAGCTTTTCCTTGCCAATATCTCTCGTTTGCAAAGAGCTGCGCATTGGAAAATTCAGGGCTATATCGTGTAGATGATGGCCTAACAGGAGGCTTTAAAATTTTAATTCTAGTGTCCTTCGTTTGGGAGAAAAATGCAATGGTACAAGACAGCTTTTCCTTGCCAATATCTCTCTTTTGCAAAGAGCTGCGCATTGGAAAATTCAGGGCTATGTCGTGTAGATGATGGTCTAACAGGAGGCTTTAAAATTTTCTTTCTAGTGTCCTTCGTTTGGGAGAAAAATGCAATGGTACAAGACAGCTTTTCCTTGCCAATATCTCTCTTTTTGCAAAGAGCTGCGCATTGGAAAATTCAGGGCTATGTCGTGTAGATGATGGCCTAACAGGAGGCTTTAAAATTTTCTTTCTAGTGTCCTTCGTTTGGGATAAAAATGCAAAGGTACAAGACAGCTTTTCCTTGCCAATATCTCTCGTTTGCAAAGAGCTGCGCATTGGAAAATTCAGGGCTATATCGTGTAGATGATGGCCTAACAGGAGGCTTTAAAATTTTAATTCTAGTGTCCTTCGTTTGGGAGAAAAATGCAATGGTACAAGACAGCTTTTCCTTGCCAATATCTCTCTTTTGCAAAGAGCTGCGCATTGGAAAATTCAGGGCTATGTCGTGTAGATGATGGTCTAACAGGAGGCTTTAAAATTTTCTTTCTAGTGTCCTTCGTTTGGGAGAAAAATGCAATGGTACAATACAGCTTTTCCTTGCCAATATCTCTCTTTTGCAAAGAGCTGCGCTTTGGAAAATTCAGGGCTATGTCGTGTAGATGATGGCCTAACAGGAGGCTTTAAAATTTTCTTTCTAGTGTCCTTCCTTTGGGAGAAAAATGCAAAGGTACAAGACAGCTTTTCCTTGCCAATATCTCTCTTTTGCAAAGAGCTGCGTATTGGAAAATTCAGGGCTATATCGTGTAGATGATGGCCTAACAGGAGGCTTTAAAATTTTAATTCTAGTGTCCTTCGTTTGGGAGAAAAATGCAATGGTACAAGACAGCTTTTCCTTGCCAATATCTCTCTTTTGCAAAGAGCTGCGCATTGGAAAATTCAGGGCTATGTCGTGTAGATGATGGTCTAACAGGAGGCTTTAAAATTTTCTTTCTAGTGTCCTTCGTTTGGGAGAAAAATGCAATGGTACAATACAGCTTTTCCTTGCCAATATCTCTCTTTTGCAAAGAGCTGCGCATTGGAAAATTCAGGGCTATGTCGTGTAGATGATGGCCTAACAGGAGGCTTTAAAATTTTCTTTCTAGTGTCCTTCGTTTGGGAGAAAAATGCAAAGGTACAAGACAGCTTTTCCTTGCCAATATCTCTCTTTTGCAAAGAGCTACGCATTGGAAAATTCAGGGCTATGTCGTGTAGATGATGGCCTAACAGGAGGCGTTAAAATTTTCTTTCTAGTGACCTTCGTTTGGGAGAAAAATGCAAAGGTGCAAGACAGCTTTTCCTTGCCAATATCTCTCTTTTGCAAAGAGCTACGCATTGGAAAATTCAGGGCTATGCCGTGTAGATGAAGCACTAACAGGAGGCTTTAAAATTTTAATTCTAGTGTCCTTCGTTTGGGAGAAAAATGCAAAGGTACAAGACAGCTTTTCCTTGCCAATATCTCTCTTTTGCAAAGAGCTACGCATTGGAAAATTCAGGGCTATGTCGTGTAGATGATGGCTTAAAATGAGGATTTAAAATTTTCTTTCTAGTGACCTTCGTTTGGGAGAAAAATGCAAAGGTACAAGACAGCTTTTCCTTGCCAATATCTCTCTTTTGCAAAGAGCTGCGCATTGGAAAATTCAGGGCTATATCGTGTAGATGATGGCCTAACAGGAGGCTTTAAAATTTTAATTCTAGTGTCCTTCGTTTGGGAGAAAAATGCAAAGGTACAAGACAGCTTTTCCTTGCCAATATCTCTCTTTTGCAAAGAGCTGCGCATTGGAAAATTCAGGGCTATGTCGTGTAGATGATGGCCTAACAGGAGGCTTTAAAATTTTCTTTCTAGTGTCCTTCGTTTGGGAGAAAAATGCAATGGTACAAGACAGCTTTTCCTTGCCAATATCTTTCTTTTGCAAAGAGCTGCGCATTGGAAAATTCAGGGCTATGTCGTGTAGATGATGGTCTAACAGGAGGCTTTAAAATTTTCTTTCTAGTGTCCTTCGTTTGGGAGAAAAGTGCAATGGTACAAGACAGCTTTTCCTTGCCAATATCTTTCTTTTGCAAAGAGCTGCGCATTGGAAAATTCAGGGCTATGTCGTGTAGATGATGGCCTAACAGGAGGCTTTAAAATTTTAATTCTAGTGTCCTTCGTTTGGGAGAAAAATGCAAAGGTACAAGACAGCTTTTCCTTGCCAATATCTCTCTTTTGCAAAGAGCTGCGCATTGGAAAATTCAGGGCTATGTCGTGTAGATGATGGCCTAACAGGAGGCTTTAAAATTTTCTTTCTAGTGTCCTTCGTTTGGGAGAAAAATGCAATGGTACAAGACAGCTTTTCCTTGCCAATATCTCTCTTTTGCAAAGAGCTGCGCATTGGAAAATTCAGGGCTATGTCGTGTAGATGATGGTCTAACAGGAGGCTTTAAAATTTTCTTTCTAGTGTCCTTCGTTTGGGAGAAAAATGCAATGGTACAAGACAGCTTTTCCTTGCCAATATCTCTCTTTTGCAAAGAGCTGCGCATTGGAAAATTCAGGGCTATGTCGTGTAGATGATGGCCTAACAGGAGGCTTTAAAATTTTCTTTCTAGTGTCCTTCGTTTGGGAAAAAAATGCAAAGGTACAAGACAGCTTTTCCTTGCCAATATCTCTCGTTTGCAAAGAGCTGCGTATTGGAAAATTCAGGGCTATATCGTGTAGATGATGGCCTAACAGGAGGCTTTAAAATTTTAATTCTAGTGTCCTTCGTTTGGGAGAAAAATGCAATGGTACAAGACAGCTTTTCCTTGCCAATATCCCTCTTTTGCAAAGAGCTGCGCATTGGAAAATTCAGGGCTATGTCGTGTAGATGATGGTCTAACAGGAGGTTTTAAAATTTTCTTTCTAGTGTCCTTCGTTTGGGAGAAAAATGCAATGGTACAAGACAGCTTTTCCTTGCCAATATCTTTCTTTTGCAAAGAGCTGCGCATTGGAAAATTCAGGGCTATGCCGTGTAGATGATGGCCTAACAGGAGGCTTTAAAATTTTCTTTCTAGTGTCCTTCGTTTGGGAGAAAAATGCAAAGGTACAAGACAGCTTTTCCTTGCCAATATCTCTCTTTCGCAAAGAGCTGCGCATTGGAAAATTCAGGGCTATATCGTGTAGATGATGGCCTAACAGGAGGCTTTAAAATTTTAATTCTAGTGTCCTTCGTTTGGGAGAAAAATGCAAAGGTACAAGACAGCTTTTCCTTGCCAATATCTCTCTTTTGCAAAGAGCTGCGCATTGGAAAATTCATGGCTATGCGGTGTATATGATGGTCTAACAGGAGGCTTTAAAATTTTCTTTCTAGTGTCCTTCGTTTGGGAGAAAAATGCAAAGGTACAAGACAGCTTTTCCTTGCCAATATCTCTCGTTTGCAAAGAGCTGCGCATTGGAAAATTCAGGGCTATATCGTGTAGATGATGGCCTAACAGGAGGCTTTAAAATTTTAATTCTAGTGTCCTTCGTTTGGGAGAAAAAAGCAATGGTACAAGACAGCTTTTCCTTGCCAATATCTCTCTTTTGCAAAGAGCTGCGCATTGGAAAATTCAGGGCTATGTCGTGTAGATGATGGCCTAACAGGAGGCTTTAAAATTTTCTTTCTAGTGTCCTTCGTTTGGGAGAAAAATGCAAAGGTACAAGACAGCTTTTCCTTGCCAATATCTCTCGTTTGCAAAGAGCTGCGTATTGGAAAATTCAGGGCTATATCGTGTAGATGATGGCCTAACAGGAGGCTTTAAAATTTTCTTTCTAGTGTCCTTCGTTTGGGAGAAAAATGCAAAGGTACAAGACAGCTTTTCCTTGCCAATATCTCTCGTTTGCAAAGAGCTGCGCATTGGAAAATTCAGGGCTATATCGTGTAGATGATGGCCTAACAGGAGGCTTTAAAATTTTAATTCTAGTGTCCTTCGTTTGGGAGAAAAAAGCAATGGTACAAGACAGCTTTTCCTTGCCAATATCTCTCTTTTGCAAAGAGCTGCGCATTGGAAAATTCAGGGCTATGTCGTGTAGATGATGGCCTAACAGGAGGCTTTAAAATTTTCTTTCTAGTGTCCTTCGTTTGGGAGAAAAATGCAAAGGTACAAGACAGCTTTTCCTTGCCAATATCTCTCGTTTGCAAAGAGCTGCGTATTGGAAAATTCAGGGCTATATCGTGTAGATGATGGCCTAACAGGAGGCTTTAAAATTTTAATTCTAGTGTCCTTCGTTTGGGAGAAAAATGCAATGGTACAAGACAGCTTTTCCTTGCCAATATCTCTCTTTTGCAAAGAGCTGCGCATTGGAAAATTCAGGGCTATGTCGTGTAGATGATGGTCTAACAGGAGGCTTTAAAATTTTCTTTCTAGTGTCCTTCGTTTGGGAGAAAAATGCAATGGTACAAGACAGCTTTTCCTTGCCAATATCTTTCTTTTGCAAAGAGCTGCGCATAGGAAAATTCAGGGCTATGCTGTGTAGATGATGGCCTAACAGGAGGCTTTAAAATTTTCTTTCTAGTGTCCTTCGTTTGGGAGAAAAATGCAAAGGTACAAGACAGCTTTTCCTTGCCAATATCTCTCTTTCGCAAAGAGCTGCGCATTGGAAAATTCAGGGCTATATCGTGTAGATGATGGCCTAACAGGAGGCTTTAAAATTTTAATTCTAGTGTCCTTCGTTTGGGAGAAAAATGCAAAGGTACAAGACAGCTTTTCCTTGCCAATATCTCTCTTTTGCAAAGAGCTGCGCATTGGAAAATTCATGGCTATGCCGTGTATATGATGGTCTAACAGGAGGCTTTAAAATTTTCTTTCTAGTGTCCTTCGTTTGGGAGAAAAATGCAAAGGTACAAGACAGCTTTTCCTTGCCAATATCTCTCGTTTGCAAAGAGCTGCGCATTGGAAAATTCAGGGCTATATCGTGTAGATGATGGCCTAACAGGAGGCTTTAAAATTTTAATTCTAGTGTCCTTCGTTTGGGAGAAAAATGCAATGGTACAAGACAGCTTTTCCTTTCCAATTTCTCTCTTTTGCAAAGAGCTGCGCATTGGAAAATTCAGGGCTATGTCGTGTAGATGATGGTCTAACAGGAGGCTTTAAAATTTTCTTTCTAGTGTCCTTCGTTTGGGAGAAAAATGCAATGGTACAAGACTGCTTTTCCTTGCCAATATCTCTCTTTTTGCAAAGAGCTGCGCATTGGAAAATTCAGGGCTATGTCGTGTAGATGATGGCCTAACAGGAGGCTTTAAAATTTTCTTTCTAGTGTCCTTCGTTTGGGAGAAAAATGCAAAGGTACAAGACAGCTTTTCCTTGCCAAAATCTCTCGTTTGCAAAGAGCTGCGCATTGGAAAATTCAGGGCTATATCGTGTAGATGATGGCCTAACAGGAGGCTTTAAAATTTTAATTCTAGTGTCCTTCGTTTGGGAGAAAAATGCAATGGTACAAGACAGCTTTTCCTTGCCAATATCTCTCTTTTGCAAAGAGCTGCGCATTGGAAAATTCAGGGCTATGTCGTGTAGATGACGGTCTAACAGGAGGCTTTAAAATTGTCTTTCTAGTGTCCTTCGTTTGGGAGAAAAATGCAATGGTACAATACAGCTTTTCCTTGCCAATATCTCTCTTTTGCAAAGAGCTGCGCTTTGGAAAATTCAGGGCTATGTCGTGTAGATGATGGCCTAACAGGAGGCTTTAAAATTTTCTTTCTAGTGTCCTTCGTTTGGGAGAAAAATGCAAAGGTACAAGACAGCTTTTCCTTGCCAATATCTCTCTTTTGCAAAGAGCTGCGTATTGGAAAATTCAGGGCTATATCGTGTAGATGATGGCCTAACAGGAGGCTTTAAAATTTTAATTCTAGTGTCCTTCGTTTGGGAGAAAAATGCAATGGTACAAGACAGCTTTTCCTTGCCAATATCTCTCTTTTGCAAAGAGCTGCGCATTGGAAAATTCAGGGCTATGTCGTGTAGATGATGGTCTAACAGGAGGCTTTAAAATTTTCTTTCTAGTGTCCTTCGTTTGGGAGAAAAATGCAATGGTACAATACAGCTTTTCCATGCCAATATCTCTCTTTTGCAAAGAGCTGCGTATTGGAAAATTCAGGGCTATATCGTGTAGATGATGGCCTAACAGGAGGCTTTAAAATTTTAATTCTAGTGTCCTTCGTTTGGGAGAAAAATGCAATGGTACAAGACAGCTTTTCCTTGCCAATATCTCTCTTTTGCAAAGAGCTGCGCATTGGAAAATTCAGGGCTATGTCGTGTAGATGATGGTCTAACAGGAGGCTTTAAAATTTTCTTTCTAGTGTCCTTCGTTTGGGAGAAAAATGCAATGGTACAATACAGCTTTTCCATGCCAATATCTCTCTTTTGCAAAGAGCTGCGCATTGGAAAATTCAGGGCTATTTCGTGTAGATGATGGCCTAACAGGAGGCTTTAAAATTTTCTTTCTAGTGTCCTTCGTTTGGGAGACAAATGCAATGGTACAAGACAGCTTTTCCTTGCCAATATCTCTCTTTTGCAAAGAGCTGCGCATTGGAAAATTCAGGGCTATGTCGTGTAGATGATAGTCTAACAGGAGGCTTTAAAATTTTCTTTCTAGTGTCCTTCGTTTGGGAGAAAAATGCAATGGTACAAGACAGCTTTTCCTTGCCAATATCTCTCTTTTGCAAAGAGCTGCGCATTGGAAAATTCAGGGCTATGTCGTGTAGATGATGGCCTAACAGGAGGCTTTAAAATTTTCTTTCTAGTGTCCTTCGTTTGGGAGAAAAATGCAAAGGTACAAGACAGCTTTTCCTTGCCAATATCTCTCTTTTGCAAAGAGCTGCGCATTGGAAAATTCATGGCTATGCCGTGTATATGATGGTCTAACAGGAGGCTTTAAAATTTTCTTTCTAGTGTCCTTCGTTTGGGAGAAAAATGCAATGGTACAAGACAGCTTTTCCTTGCCAATATCTTTCTTTTGCAAAGAGCTGCGCATTGGAAATTTCAGGGCTATGTCGTGTAGATGATGGTCTAACAGGAGGCTTTTAAATTTTCTTTCTAGTGTCCTTCGTTTGGGAGAAAAATGCAATGGTACAATACAGCTTTTCCATGCCAATATCTCTCTTTTGCAAAGAGCTGCGCATTGGAAAATTCAGGGCTATGTCGTGTAGATGATGGCCTAACAGGAGGCTTTAAAATTTTCTTTCTAGTGTCCTTCGTTTGGGAGAAAAATGCAAAGGTACAAGACAGCTTTTCCTTGCCAATATCTCTCTTTTGCAAAGAGCTGCGCATTGGAAAATTCAGGGCTATATCGTGTAGATGATGGCCTAACAGGAGGCTTTAAAATTTTAATTCTAGTGTCCTTCGTTTGGGAGAAAAATGCAAAGGTACAAGACAACTTTTCCTTGCCAATATCTCTCTTTTGCAAAGAGCTGCGCATTGGAAAATTCATGGCTATGCCGTGTAGATGATGGTCTAACAGGAGGCTTTAAAATTTTCTTTCTAGTGTCCTTCGTTTGGGAGAAAAATGCAATGGTACAAGACAGCTTTTCCTTGCCAATATCTCTCTTTTGCAAAGAGCTGCGCATTGGAAAATTCAGGGCTATGTCGTGTAGATGATGGCCTAACAGGAGGCTTTAAAATTTTCTTTCTAGTGTCCTTCGTTTGGGAGAAAAATGCAAAGGTACAAGACAGCTTTTCCTTGCCAATATCTCTCTTTTGCAAAGAGCTACGCATTGGAAAATTCAGGGCTATGTCGTGTAGATGATGGCCTAACAGGAGGCGTTAAAATTTTCTTTCTAGTGACCTTCGTTTGGGAGAAAAATGCAAAGGTACAAGACAGCTTTTCCTTGCCAATATCTCTCTTTTGCATAGAGCTGCGAATTGGAAAATTCAGGGCTATGTCGTGTAGATGATGGCCTAACAGGAGGCTTTAAAATTTTAATTCTAGTGTCCTTCGTTTGGGAGAAAAATGCAAAGGTGCAAGACAGCTTTTCCTTGCCAATATCTCTCTTTTGCAAAGAGCTACGCATTGGAAAATTCAGGGCTATGCCGTGTAGATGAAGCACTAACAGGAGGCTTTAAAATTTTCATTCTAGTGTCCTTCGTTTGGGAGAAAAATGCAAAGGTACAAGACAGCTTTTCCTTGCCAATATCTCTCTTTTGCAAAGAGCTACGCATTGGAAAATTCAGGGCTATGTCGTGTAGATGATGGCTTAACAGGAGGCTTTAAAATTTTCTTTCTAGTGACCTACGTTTGGGAGAAAAATGCAAAGGTACAAGACAGCTTTTCCTTGCCAATATCTCTCTTTTGCAAAGAGCTGCGCATTGGAAAATTCAGGGCTATATCGTGTAGATGATGGCCTAACAGGAGGCTTTAAAATTTTAATTCTAGTGTCCTTCGTTTGGGAGAAAAATGCAAAGGTACAAGACAGCTTTTCCTTGCCAATATCTCTCTTTTGCAAAGAGCTGCGCATTGGAAAATTCAGGGCTATGTCGTGTAGATGATGGCCTAACAGGAGGCTTTAAAATTTTCTTTCTAGTGTCCTTCGTTTGGGAGAAAAATGCAATGGTACAAGAAAGCTTTTCCTTGCCAATATCTCTCTTTTGCAAAGAGCTGCGCATTGGAAAATTCAGGGCTATTTCGTGTAGATGATGGCCTAACAGGAGGCTTTAAAATTTTCTTTCTAGTGTCCTTCGTTTGGGAGAAAAATGCAAAGGTACAAGACAGCTTTTCCTTGCCAATATCTCTCTTTTGCAAAGAGCTGCGCATTGGAAAATTCAGGGCTATGTCGTGTAGATGATGGCCTAACAGGAGGCTTTAAAATTTTCTTTCTAGTGTCCTTCGTTTGGGAGAAAAATGCAACGGTACAAGACAGCTTTTCCTTGCCAATATCTTTCTTTTGCAAAGAGCTGCGCATTGGAAAATTCAGGGCTATGTCGTGTAGATGATGGTCTAACAGGAGGCTTTAAAATTTTCTTTCTAGTGTCCTTCGTTTGGGAGAAAAATGCAATGGTACAAGACAGCTTTTCCTTGCCAATATCTTTCTTTTGCAAAGAGCTGCGCATTGGAAAATTCAGGGCTATGTCGTGTAGATGATGGCCTAACAGGAGGCTTTAAAATTTTAATTCTAGTGTCCTTCGTTTGGGAGAAAAATGCAAAGGTACAAGACAGCTTTTCCTTGCCAATATCTCTCTTTTGCAAAGAGCTGCGCATTGGAAAATTCAGGGCTATGTCGTGTAGATGATGGCCTAACATGAGGCTTTAAAATTTTCTTTCTAGTGTCCTTCGTTTGGGAGAAAAATGCAATGGTACAAGACAGCTTTTCCTTGCCAATATCTCTCTTTTGCAAAGAGCTGCGCATTGGAAAATTCAGGGCTATGTCGTGTAGATGATGGCCTAACAGGAGGCTTTAAAATTTTAATTCTAGTGTCCTTCGTTTGGGAGAAAAATGCAAAGGTGCAAGACAGCTTTTCCTTGCCAATATCTCTCTTTTGCAAAGAGCTACGCATTGGAAAATTCAGGGCTATGCCGTGTAGATGAAGCACTAACAGGAGGCTTTAAAATTTTCATTCTAGTGTCCTTCGTTTGGGAGAAAAATGCAAAGGTACAAGACAGCTTTTCCTTGCCAATATCTCTCTTTTGCAAAGAGCTACGCATTGGAAAATTCAGGGCTATGTCGTGTAGATGATGGCTTAACAGGAGGCTTTAAAATTTTAATTCTAGTGTCCTTCGTTTGGGAGAAAAATGCAAAGGTACAAGACAACTTTTCCTTGCCAATATCTCTCTTTTGCAAAGAGCTGCGCATTGGAAAATTCATGGCTATGCCGTGTAGATGATGGTCTAACAGGAGGCTTTAAAATTTTCTTTCTAGTGTCCTTCGTTTGGGAGAAAAATGCAATGGTACAAGACAGCTTTTCCTTGCCAATATCTCTCTTTTGCAAAGAGCTGCGCATTGGAAAATTCAGGGCTATGTCGTGTAGATGATGGCCTAACAGGAGGCTTTAAAATTTTCTTTCTAGTGTCCTTCGTTTGGGAGAAAAATGCAAAGGTACAAGACAGCTTTTCCTTGCCAATATCTCTCTTTTGCAAAGAGCTACGCATTGGAAAATTCAGGGCTATGTCGTGTAGATGATGGCCTAACAGGAGGCGTTAAAATTTTCTTTCTAGTGACCTTCGTTTGGGAGAAAAATGCAAAGGTACAAGACAGCTTTTCCTTGCCAATATCTCTCTTTTGCATAGAGCTGCGAATTGGAAAATTCAGGGCTATGTCGTGTAGATGATGGCCTAACAGGAGGCTTTAAAATTTTAATTCTAGTGTCCTTCGTTTGGGAGAAAAATGCAAAGGTGCAAGACAGCTTTTCCTTGCCAATATCTCTCTTTTGCAAAGAGCTACGCATTGGAAAATTCAGGGCTATGCCGTGTAGATGAAGCACTAACAGGAGGCTTTAAAATTTTCATTCTAGTGTCCTTCGTTTGGGAGAAAAATGCAAAGGTACAAGACAGCTTTTCCTTGCCAATATCTCTCTTTTGCAAAGAGCTACGCATTGGAAAATTCAGGGCTATGTCGTGTAGATGATGGCTTAACAGGAGGCTTTAAAATTTTCTTTCTAGTGACCTACGTTTGGGAGAAAAATGCAAAGGTACAAGACAGCTTTTCCTTGCCAATATCTCTCTTTTGCAAAGAGCTGCGCATTGGAAAATTCAGGGCTATATCGTGTAGATGATGGCCTAACAGGAGGCTTTAAAATTTTAATTCTAGTGTCCTTCGTTTGGGAGAAAAATGCAAAGGTACAAGACAGCTTTTCCTTGCCAATATCTCTCTTTTGCAAAGAGCTGCGCATTGGAAAATTCAGGGCTATGTCGTGTAGATGATGGCCTAACAGGAGGCTTTAAAATTTTCTTTCTAGTGTCCTTCGTTTGGGAGAAAAATGCAATGGTACAAGAAAGCTTTTCCTTGCCAATATCTCTCTTTTGCAAAGAGCTGCGCATTGGAAAATTCAGGGCTATTTCGTGTAGATGATGGCCTAACAGGAGGCTTTAAAATTTTCTTTCTAGTGTCCTTCGTTTGGGAGAAAAATGCAAAGGTACAAGACAGCTTTTCCTTGCCAATATCTCTCTTTTGCAAAGAGCTGCGCATTGGAAAATTCAGGGCTATGTCGTGTAGATGATGGCCTAACAGGAGGCTTTAAAATTTTCTTTCTAGTGTCCTTCGTTTGGGAGAAAAATGCAACGGTACAAGACAGCTTTTCCTTGCCAATATCTTTCTTTTGCAAAGAGCTGCGCATTGGAAAATTCAGGGCTATGTCGTGTAGATGATGGTCTAACAGGAGGCTTTAAAATTTTCTTTCTAGTGTCCTTCGTTTGGGAGAAAAATGCAATGGTACAAGACAGCTTTTCCTTGCCAATATCTTTCTTTTGCAAAGAGCTGCGCATTGGAAAATTCAGGGCTATGTCGTGTAGATGATGGCCTAACAGGAGGCTTTAAAATTTTAATTCTAGTGTCCTTCGTTTGGGAGAAAAATGCAAAGGTACAAGACAGCTTTTCCTTGCCAATATCTCTCTTTTGCAAAGAGCTGCGCATTGGAAAATTCAGGGCTATGTCGTGTAGATGATGGCCTAACATGAGGCTTTAAAATTTTCTTTCTAGTGTCCTTCGTTTGGGAGAAAAATGCAATGGTACAAGACAGCTTTTCCTTGCCAATATCTCTCTTTTGCAAAGAGCTGCGCATTGGAAAATTCAGGGCTATGTCGTGTAGATGATGGCCTAACAGGAGGCTTTAAAATTTTAATTCTAGTGTCCTTCGTTTGGGAGAAAAATGCAAAGGTGCAAGACAGCTTTTCCTTGCCAATATCTCTCTTTTGCAAAGAGCTACGCATTGGAAAATTCAGGGCTATGCCGTGTAGATGAAGCACTAACAGGAGGCTTTAAAATTTTCATTCTAGTGTCCTTCGTTTGGGAGAAAAATGCAAAGGTACAAGACAGCTTTTCCTTGCCAATATCTCTCTTTTGCAAAGAGCTACGCATTGGAAAATTCAGGGCTATGTCGTGTAGATGATGGCTTAACAGGAGGCTTTAAAATTTTCTTTCTAGTGACCTACGTTTGGGAGAAAAATGCAAAGGTACAAGACAGCTTTTCCTTGCCAATATCTCTCTTTTGCAAAGAGCTGCGCATTGGAAAATTCAGGGCTATATCGTGTAGATGATGGCCTAACAGGAGGCTTTAAAATTTTAATTCTAGTGTCCTTCGTTTGGGAGAAAAATGCAAAGGTACAAGACAGCTTTTCCTTGCCAATATCTCTCTTTTGCAAAGAGCTGCGCATTGGAAAATTCAGGGCTATGTCGTGTAGATGATGGCCTAACAGGAGGCTTTAAAATTTTCTTTCTAGTGTCCTTCGTTTGGGAGAAAAATGCAATGGTACAAGAAAGCTTTTCCTTGCCAATATCTCTCTTTTGCAAAGAGCTGCGCATTGGAAAATTCAGGGCTATTTCGTGTAGATGATGGCCTAACAGGAGGCTTTAAAATTTTCTTTCTAGTGTCCTTCGTTTGGGAGAAAAATGCAAAGGTACAAGACAGCTTTTCCTTGCCAATATCTCTCTTTTGCAAAGAGCTGCGCATTGGAAAATTCAGGGCTATGTCGTGTAGATGATGGCCTAACAGGAGGCTTTAAAATTTTCTTTCTAGTGTCCTTCGTTTGGGAGAAAAATGCAACGGTACAAGACAGCTTTTCCTTGCCAATATCTTTCTTTTGCAAAGAGCTGCGCATTGGAAAATTCAGGGCTATGTCGTGTAGATGATGGTCTAACAGGAGGCTTTAAAATTTTCTTTCTAGTGTCCTTCGTTTGGGAGAAAAATGCAATGGTACAAGACAGCTTTTCCTTGCCAATATCTTTCTTTTGCAAAGAGCTGCGCATTGGAAAATTCAGGGCTATGTCGTGTAGATGATGGCCTAACAGGAGGCTTTAAAATTTTAATTCTAGTGTCCTTCGTTTGGGAGAAAAATGCAAAGGTACAAGACAGCTTTTCCTTGCCAATATCTCTCTTTTGCAAAGAGCTGCGCATTGGAAAATTCAGGGCTATGTCGTGTAGATGATGGCCTAACATGAGGCTTTAAAATTTTCTTTCTAGTGTCCTTCGTTTGGGAGAAAAATGCAATGGTACAAGACAGCTTTTCCTTGCCAATATCTCTCTTTTGCAAAGAGCTGCGCATTGGAAAATTCAGGGCTATGTCGTGTAGATGATAGTCTAACAGGAGGCTTTAAAATTTTCTTTCTAGTGTCCTTCGTTTGGGAGAAAAATGCAATGGTACAAGACAGCTTTTCCTTGCCAATATCTCTCTTTTGCAAAGAGCTGCGCATTGGAAAATTCAGGGCTATGTCGTGTAGATGATGGCCTAACAGGAGGCTTTAAAATTTTCTTTCTAGTGTCCTTCGTTTGGGAGAAAAATGCAAAGGTACAAGACAGCTTTTCCTTGCCAATATCTCTCTTTTGCAAAGAGCTGCGCATTGGAAAATTCATGGCTATGCCGTGTATATGATGGTCTAACAGGAGGCTTTAAAATTTTCTTTCTAGTGTCCTTCGTTTGGGAGAAAAATGCAATGGTACAAGACAGCTTTTCCTTGCCAATATCTTTCTTTTGCAAAGAGCTGCGCATTGGAAATTTCAGGGCTATGTCGTGTAGATGATGGTCTAACAGGAGGCTTTTAAATTTTCTTTCTAGTGTCCTTCGTTTGGGAGAAAAATGCAATGGTACAAGACAGCTTTTCCTTGCCAATATCTTTCTTTTGCAAAGAGCTGCGCATTGGAAAATTCAGGGCTATGCCGTGTAGATGATGGCCTAACAGGAGGCTTTAAAATTTTCTTTCTAGTGTCCTTCGTTTGGGAGAAAAATGCAAAGGTACAAGACAGCTTTTCCTTGCCAATATCTCTCTTTCGCAAAGAGCTGCGCATTGGACAATTCAGGGCTATGTCGTGTAGATGATGGTCTAACAGGAGGCTTTAAAATTTTCTTTCTAGTGTCCTTCGTTTGGGAGAAAAATGCAATGGTACAAGGTTGCTTTTCCTTGCCAATATCTCTCTTTTTGCAAAGAGCTGCGCATTGGAAAATTCAGGGCTATGTCGTGTAGATGATGGCCTAACAGGAGGCTTTAAAATTTTCTTTCTAGTGTCCTTCGTTTGGGAGAAAAATGCAAAGGTACAAGACAGCTTTTCCTTGCCAATATCTCTCGTTTGCAAAGAGCTGCGCATTGGAAAATTCAGGGCTATATCGTGTAGATGATGGCCTAACAGGAGGCTTTAAAATTTTAATTCTAGTGTCCTTCTTTTGGGAGAAAAATGCAATGGTACAAGACAGCTTTTCCTTGCCAATATCTCTCTTTTGCAAAGAGCTGCGCATTGGAAAATTCAGGGCTATGTCGTGTAGATGATGGTCTAACAGGAGGCTTTAAAATTTTCTTTCTAGTGTCCTTCGTTTGGGAGAAAAATTCAATGGTACAATACAGCTTTTCCTTGCCAATATCTCTCTTTTGCAAAGAGCTGCGCTTTGGAAAATTCAGGGCTATGTCGTGTAGATGATGGCCTAACAGGAGGCTTTAAAATTTTCTTTCTAGTGTCCTTCGTTTGGGAGAAAAATGCAAAGGTACAAGACAGCTTTTCCTTGCCAATATCTCTCTTTTGCAAAGAGCTACGCATTGGAAAATTCAGGGCTATGTCGTGTAGATGATGGCCTAACAGGAGGCGTTAAAATTTTCTTTCTAGTGACCTTCGTTTGGGAGAAAAATGCAAAGGTACAAGACAGCTTTTCCTTGCCAATATCTCTCTTTTGCATAGAGCTGCGAATTGGAAAATTCAGGGCTATGTCGTGTAGATGATGGCCTAACAGGAGGCTTTAAAATTTTAATTCTAGTGTCCTTCGTTTGGGAAAAAAATGCAAAGGTGCAAGACAGCTTTTCCTTGCCAATATCTCTCTTTTGCAAAGAGCTGCGCATTGGAAAATTCAGGGCTATATCGTGTAGATGATGGCCTAACAGGAGGCTTTAAAATTTTAATTCTAGTGTCCTTCGTTTGGGAGAAAAATGCAAAGGTACAAGACAGCTTTTCCTTGCCAATATCTCTCTTTTGCAAAGAGCTGCGCATTGGAAAATTCATGGCTATGCAGTGTAGATGATGGTCTAACAGGAGGCTTTAAAATTTTCTTTCTAGTGTCCTTCGTTTGGGAGCAAAATGCAAAGGTACAAGACAGCTTTTCCTTGCCAATATCTCTCGTTTGCAAAGAGCTGCGCCTTGGAAAATTCAGGGCTATATCGTGTAGATGATGGCCTAACAGGAGGCTTTAAAATTTTAATTCTAGTGTCCTTCGTTTGGGAGAAAAATACAATGGTACAAGACAGCTTTTCCTTGCCAATATCTCTCTTTTGCAAAGAGCTGCGCATTGGAAAATTCAGGGCTATGTCGTGTAGATGATGGTCTAACAGGAGGCTTTAAAAATTTCTTTCTAGTGTCCTTCGTTTAGGAGAAAAATGCAATGGTACAATACAGCTTTTCCTTGCCAATATCTCTCTTTTGCAAAGAGCTGCGCATTGGAAAATTCAGGGCTATGTCGTGTAGATGATGGCCTAACAGGAGGCTTTAAAATTTTCTTTCTAGTGTCCTTCGTTTGGGAGAAAAATGCAAAGGTACAAGACAGCTTTTCCTTGCCAATATCTCTCTTTTGCAAAGAGCTGCGCATTGGAAAATTCAGGGCTATATCGTGTAGATGATGGCCTAACAGGAGGCTTTAAAATTTTAATTCTAGTGTCCTTCCTTTGGGAGAAAAATGCAAAGGTACAAGACAGCTTTTCCTTGCCAATATCTCTCTTTTGCAAAGAGCTGCGCATTGGAAAATTCATGGCTATGCCGTGTAGATGATGGCCTAACAGGAGGCTTTAAAATTTTCTTTCTAGTGTCCTTCGTTTGGGAGAAAAATGCAAAGGTACAAGACAGCTTTTCCTTGCCAATATCTCTCTTTTGCAAAGAGCTACGCATTGGAAAATTCAGGGCTATGTCGTGTAGATGATGGTCTAACAGGAGGCTTTAAAATTTTCTTTCTAGTGACCTTCGTTTGGGAGAAAAATGCAAAGGTACAAGACAGCTTTTCCTTGCCAATATCTCTCTTTTGCAAAGAGCTGCGCATTGGAAAATTCTGGGCTATGTCGTGTAGATGATGGCCTAACAGGAGGCTTTAAAATTTTCTTTCTAGTGTCCTTCGTTTGGGAGAAAAATGCAAAGGTACAAGACAGCTTTTCCTTGCCAATATCTTTCTTTTGCAAAGAGCTGTGCATTGGAAAATTCAGGGCTATGTCGTGTAGATGATGGCTTAACAGGAGGCTTTAAAATTTTCTTTCTAGTGACCTTCGTTTGGGAGAAAAATGCAAAGGTACAAGACAGCTTTTCCTTGCCAATATCTCTCGTTTGCAAAGAGCTGCGTATTGGAAAATTCAGGGCTATATCGTGTAGATGATGGCCTAACAGGAGGCTTTAAAATTTTAATTCTAGTGTCCTTCGTTTGGGAGAAAAATGCAAAGGTACAAGACAGCTTTTCCTTGCCAATATCTCTCTTTTGCAAAGAGCTGCGCATTGGAAAATTCATGGCTATGCCGTGTAGATGATGGTCTAACAGGAGGCTTTAAAATTTTCTTTCTAGTGTCCTTCGTTTGGGAGAAAAATGCAATGGTACAAGACAGCTTTTCCTTGCCAATATCTCTCTTTTGCAAAGAGCTGCGCTTTGGAAAATTCAGGGCTATGTCGTGTAGATGATGGCCTAACAGGAGGCTTTAAAATTTTAATTCTAGTGTCCTTCGTTTGGGAGAAAAATGCAATGGTACAAGACAGCTTTTCCTTGCCAATATCTCTCTTTTGCAAAGAGCTGCGCATTGGAAAATTCAGGGCTATGTCGTGTAGATGATGGTCTAACAGGAGGCTTTAAAATTTTCTTTCTAGTGTCCTTCGTTTGGGAGAAAAATGCAATGGTACAAGACAGCTTTTCCTTGCCAATATCTCTCTTTTGCAAAGAGCTGCGCATTGGAAAATTCAGGGCTATGTCGTGTAGATGATGGCCTAACAGGAGGCTTTAAAATTTTCTTTCTAGTGTCCTTCGTTTGGGAGAAAAATGCAAAGGTACAAGACAGCTTTTCCTTGCCAATATCTCTCTTTTGCAAAGAGCTGCGCATTGGAAAATTCAGGGCTATATCGTGTAGATGATGGCCTAACAGGAGGCTTTAAAATTTTAATTCTAGTGTCCTTCGTTTGGGAGAAAAATGCAAAGGTACAAGACAGCTTTTCCTTGCCAATATCTCTCTTTTGCAAAGAGCTGCGCATTGGAAAATTCATGGCTATGCCGTGTAGATGATGGTCTAACAGGAGGCTTTAAAATTTTCTTTCTAGTGTCCTTCGTTTGGGAGCAAAATGCAAAGGTACAAGACAGCTTTTCCTTGCCAATATCTCTCGTTTGCAAAGAGCTGCGCATTGGAAAATTCAGGGCTATATCGTGTAGATGATGGCCTAACAGGAGGCTTTAAAATTTTAATTCTAGTGTCCTTCGTTTGGGAGAAAAATGCAATGGTACAAGACAGCTTTTCCTTGCCAATATCTCTCTTTTGCAAAGAGCTGCGCATTGGAAAATTCAGGGCTATGTCGTGTAGATGATGGTCTAACAGGAGGCTTTAAAATTTTCTTTCTAGTGTCCTTCGTTTGGGAGAAAAATGCAATGGTACAAGACAGCTTTTCCTTGCCAATATCTCTCTTTTGAAAAGAGCTGCGCATTGGAAAATTCAGGGCTATGTCGTGTAGATGATGGCCTAACAGGAGGCTTTAAAATTTTCTTTCTAGTGTCCTTCGTTTGGGAGAAAAATGCAAAGGTACAAGACAGCTTTTCCTTGCCAATATCTCTCGTTTGCAAAGAGCTGCGCATTGGAAAATTCAGGGCTATATCGTGTAGATGATGGCCTAACAGGAGGCTTTAAAATTTTAATTCTAGTGTCCTTCGTTTGGGAGAAAAATGCAAAGGTACAAGACAGCTTTTCCTTGCCAATATCTCTCTTTTGCAAAGAGCTGCGCATTGGAAAATTCAGGGCTATGTCGTGTAGATGATGGCCTAACAGGAGGCTTTAAAATTTTCTTTCTAGTGTCCTTCGTTTGGGAGAAAAATGCAATGGTACAAGAAAGCTTTTCCTTGCCAATATCTCTCTTTTGCAAAGAGCTGCGCATTGGAAATTTCAGGGCTATGTCGTGTAGATGATGGCCTAACAGGAGGCTTTAAAATTTTCTTTCTAGTGTCCTTCGTTTGGGAGAAAAATGCAAAGGTACAAGACAGCTTTTCCTTGCCAATATCTCTCTTTTGCAAAGAGCTACACATTGGAAAATTCAGGGCTATGTCGTGTAGATGATGGCCTAACAGGAGGCTTTAAAATTTTCTTTCTAGTGACCTTCGTTTGGGAGAAAAATGCAAAGGTACAAGACAGCTTTTCCTTGCCAATATCTCTCTTTTGCAAAGAGCTGCGCATTGGAAAATTCAGGGCTATGTCGTGTAGATGATTGCCTAACAGGAGGCTTTAAATTTTTAATTCTAGTGTCCTTCGTTTGGGAGAAAAATGCAAAGGTACAAGACAGCTTTTCCTTGCCAATATCTCTCTTTTGCAAAGAGCTGCGCATTGGACAATTCAGGGCTATGTCGTGTAGATGATGGCCTAACAGGAGGCTTTAAAATTTTCTTTCTAGTGTCCTTCGTTTGGGAGAAAAATGCAATGGTACAAGACAGCTTTTCCTTGCCAATATCTCTCGTTTGCAAAGAGCTGCGCATTGGAAAATTCAGGGCTATGTCGTGTAGATGATGGCCTAACAGGAGGCTTTAAAATTTTCTTTCTAGTGTCCTTCGTTTGGGAGAAAAATGCAAAGGTACAAGACAGCTTTTCCTTGCCAATATCTCTCGTTTGCAAAGAGCTGCGCATTGGAAAATTCAGGGCTATATCGTGTAGATGATGGCCTAACAGGAGGCTTTAAAATTTTAATTCTAGTGTCCTTCGTTTGGGAGAAAAATGCAATGGTACAAGACAGCTTTTCCTTGCCAATATCTCTCTTTTGCAAAGAGCTGCGCATTGGAAAATTCAGGGCTATGTCGTGTAGATGATGGTCTAACAGGTGGCTTTAAAATTTTCTTTCTAGTGTCCTTCGTTTGGGAGAAAAATGCAATGGTACAAGACAGCTTTTCCTTGCCAATATCTCTCTTTTGCAAAGAGCTGCGCATTGGATAATTCAGGGCTATGTCGTGTAGATGATGGCCTAACAGGAGGCTTTAAAATTTTCTTTCTAGTGTCCTTCGTTTGGGAGAAAAATGCAAAGGTACAAGACAGCTTTTCCTTGCCAATATCTCTCTTTTGCAAAGAGCTGCGCATTGGAAAATTCATGGCTATGCCGTGTAGATGATGGTCTAACAGGAGGCTTTAAAATTTTCTTTCTAGTGTCCTTCGTTTGGGAGAAAAATGCAATGGTACAAGACAGCTTTTCCTTGCCAATATCTCTCTTTTGCAAAGAGCTGCGCATTGGAAAATTCAGGGCTATGTCGTGTAGATGATGGCCTAACAGGAGGCTTTAAATTTTTCTTTCTAGTGTCCTTCGTTTGGGAGAAAAATGCAAAGGTACAAGACAGCTTTTCCTTGCCAATATCTCTCTTTTGCAAAGAGCTACGCATTGGAAAATTCAGGGCTATGTCGTGTAGATGATGGCCTAACAGGAGGCTTTAAAATTTTATTTCTAGTGACCTTCGTTTGGGAGAAAAATGCAAAGGTACAAGACAGCTTTTCCTTGCCAATATCTCTCTTTTGCATAGAGCTGCGCATTGGAAAATTCAGGGCTATGTCGTGTAGATGATGGCCTAACAGGAGGCTTTAAAATTTTAATTCTAGTGTCCTTCGTTTGGGAGAAAAATGCAAACTTGCAAGACAGCTTTTCCTTGCCAATATCTCTCTTTTGCAAAGAGCTACGCATTGGAAAATTCAGGGCTTTGCCGTGTAGATGAAGCACTAACAGGAGGCTTTAAAATTTTCATTCTAGTGTCCTTCGTTTGGGAGAAAAATGCAAAGGTACAAGACAGCTTTTCCTTGCCAATATCTCTCTTTTGCAAAGAGCTGCGCATTGGAAAATTCAGGGCTATGTCTTGTAGATGATGGCCTAACAGGAGGCTTTAAAATTTTCTTTCTAGTGTCCTTCGTTTGGGAGAAAAATGCAAAGGTACAAGACAGCTTTTCCTTGCCAATATCTCTCTTTTGCAAAGAGCTACGCATTGGAAAATTCAGGGCTATGTCGTGTAGATGATGGCCTAACAGGAGGCTTTAAAATTTTCTTTCTAGTGCCCTTCGTTTGGGAGAAAAATGCAAAGGTACAAGACAGCTTTTCCTTGCCAATATCTATCTTTTGCAAAGAGCTGCGCATTGGAAAATTCAGGGCTATGTCGTGTAGATGATGGCCTAACAGGAGGCTTTAAAATTTTAATTCTAGTGTCCTTCGTTTGGGAGAAAAATGCAAAGGTACAAGATAGCTTTTCCTTGCCAATATCTCTCTTTTGCAAAGAGCTGCGCTTTGGAAAATTCAGGGCTATGTCGTGTAGATGATGGCCTAACAGGAGGCTTTAAAATTTTCTTTCCAGTGTCCTTCGTTTGGGAGAAAAATGCAAAGGTACAAGACAGCTTTTCCTTGCCAATATCTCTCGTTTGCAAAGAGCTGCGCATTGGAAAATTCAGGGCTATGTCGTGTAGATGATGGCCTAACAGGAGGCTTTAAAATTTTCTTTCTAGTGTCCTTCGTTTGGGAGAAAAATGCAAAGGTACAAGACAGCTTTTCCTTGCCAATATCTCTCTTTTGCAAAGAGCTACGCATTGGAAAATTCAGGGCTATGTCGTGTAGATGATGGCTTAACAGGAGGCTTTAAAAATTTCTTTCTAGTGACCTTCGTTTGGGAGAAAAATGCAAAGGTACAAGACAGCTTTTCCTTGCCAATATCTCTCTTTTGCAAAGAGCTGCGCATTGGAAAATTCATGGCTATATCGTGTAGATGATGGCCTAACAGGAGGCTTTAAAATTTTAATTCTAGTGTCCTTCGTTTGGGAGAAAAATGCAAAGGTACAAGACAGCTTTTCCTTGCCAATATCTCTCTTTTGCAAAGAGCTGCGCATTGGAAAATTCAGGGCTATGTCGTGTAGATGATGGCCTAACAGGAGGCTTTAAAATTTTCTTTCTAGTGTCCTTCGTTTGGGAGAAAAATGCAATGGTACAAGAAAGCTTTTCCTTGCCAATATCTCTCTTTTGCAAGGAGCTCTCCCAGGGTGAGGTTCATTCATTGCATTCTGGTTATGCTGACCCCTGTGATTTCCCCAAATGTGGGAAACTCAACTGCATTATTTGTGGTAGTGGGGGACTGTGTTTGTGCTTTCTTCTGGTCAACTCTGGTAAAAATCAGATTTCTTTGTCTCAGATCTTCCTCTAGCCTTGTTCCTCTTTTGAGAGTTCCCTTGTGCTGCCTCAGTTGGATTTCCTTCACTTGACAGGGGGGTGCCCGAGCAGCGACCCTCCCCAGCTCTAGCCCAACTCCTACTTACCTGCCAGGTGAGATACTATGATCAGGAAGGTGCTTCTCCCAGGGCAAGGCTCACCCATTGCACTCTGGGTGTGCTGCTCCTGCGATTTCCCCAAATGTGGGAAACTTGACTGCATAATTTGTGTTTCCTCTGGTCGGCTCTCGTATAATTCAGATCTCTTTGTCTCAGGTCTTTCTCCAGCCTAGTTTGCTGTCTGTTTCCACTTCTCTTTTCTTGAGCCGCTCCCTTCTATGCCCTTGCGCACTATCCTGACCTCTCCCGTCTGCTTACTTTGTGCCTTCCAACGCACAATGCATACTACAGGTAGTGCTGCAGGGCCCACACCCTTTTACATGCTTTACAGAACCGCTCTGGAGCTGTTACAGTGCCCAGCTGCTGCAAGAAATCATCTTGAATGCTTCAGGGGCTGGGGCATAGCCAACATGAGCCCCACACCGAAGGAGGGTGGAGATGTTTAATGTGAATTAGGGGTCATCCAAGCGCCACAAAAGGACGCCATGCCCTGCACATCCCTTTTTTCTTTTCATATGCAGACGAGGGTTGAAGCCAACTTTGACCCACTGCTTGGATGACATCACCATATGCAAATCCATCTGCTGTAGGCCTTCCCCCAGGAATGCTTGTACTAGTTGTTGCATTTGCATTTGGAGACTCCCTTTCTTCTTGGAGTCAGCATCAGCATTCTCTTGGTGAATCCACAATGCCCTCCTATCCGACACTGCCATGAAATTGGCCCGTGAACTCAAGAGTCCTATATCCCTTGCAGTCTCACGTAAGTATGCTGCAGTGTCCTTGATATGATACAACGTAAGGAGTATCCCATCTCTCCAGGGTATCTATATCGGATGACAAGGTATTCGACCAATTCTTGATTACTACTACTCACCCATGCACATGTAATGGCAGGTCTAAGTAATGTACCCGTGGTTACATAACTAGAAATAATGTAACTTCCTGCATACGATCCGCTGGATTTGTGACAGGGCCCCGTGCAGAACAGGGGGTGACTCCCACTTTATTCTGTCCGCGGCGGGAAATGAATAAACAACCAGAATCCTTTTGGGGATTTGAAACCATCTTGTCGAGCTGGCCCAGACTTTCTCAAACAGAGATGGAGGAACGTTACATCAGCTTTCATTATATATCTATATATACATACATATAGACCCCTTTGTCAGGAACAGCAGGGTCTTCAGTGATTTTAATATGTCCTTAATATCCACAATCATGTACTGAATGCTCCTTGCCAATATTGGATCTAATCAGGAAACATTATGGTAGACATAAGTATCAGTATCCGTGTCAGTATCAGTGTGTAGTAACTGGGCAAAATAACATTTTTGCGACCCAGCGGGGCCTGAGGGAAAAGAAACATAGCCATGAATATCACATCTATTCTCTACGTCTGTGTCTGGGACACAGATTTATCCAACCTTACTCTGATATTACTGAAACATTTACCCAGTCAGTTATTGGTGGTGCCAACAGGGCCACCATCATATGTCTGCATTCCTAATATAGTTTCCTCTTGGGAAAAACATTCAGCCACCGACATGTTGACACACATATACCAAGTACCCACAGACACACTGGCTTATGGGGGACAGACCGTCAGTAAATCTGTCAGAGGGACACAGAGGATTTTTCAGCTCACAATCCAGCGCCAAAAGTACACAGTCTTTGAAATAATAAACTCTATAGTGATAGACTTGTAATGCTCTAAAGATGTTCTGGTGAGGTGAGGAAGAAGCCCCGCCGCTGTAATGGCGCATATCTGTCCCGCTCAGAAATAATTAATTACGCTAGCGGGGTAAGGACAGTGCCCAGGCACTAATGTCCACTTTTTCCAGCCTTTTGTGAGGAATTTATGCTGCCCAGGGTGCCCCCCCCCGTGCCCTGCACCCTGCAGTGCCTGTGTTTGTGTGTGAGCATGGCGCGCAGCGTTCCGCTCGCTGCTCGGTACCTCAGAATGCCGTCACTGAAGAAGAAGTCTTCTGTTCTTCTGCTACTCACCTGTCTTCTGGCTCTGTAAGGGGGTGACGGCAGGCTGCGGGAGTGTGCATCTAGGCGTACCCAGCGATCAGCACCCTCAGGAGCTAATGGTGTCCTGTCAGCCTGAAGCAGAGCCATTGAACTCACTAGAAGTTGGTCATACTTCTCTCCCCTAAGTCCCACGAAGCAGGGAGACTGTTGCCAGCAGCCTCCCTGAAAATAAAAAAAACTAAAAAGTCTTTTCAGAGAAACTCAGTAGAGCTCCCCTGTAGTGCATCCAGTATCACTGCGCACAATACTAAAACTGGAGTCTGGAGGAGGGGCATAGAGGGAGGAGACAGTTCACACCCTTTGAAAGTCTTAAAGTGCCCATGTCTCCTGCGGATCCCGTCTATACCCCATGGTTCTTAATGTGACCCCAGCATCCTCTAGGACGTATGAGAAAACAAATAACGCACACACGAGGAGGAGAGAACTAAGTAAGCTATAAGGAGAAGAGGGGAGGGAGGGGGGGTTGAAAGGTAAGGTAGTAAAGGCATATTGGATAAACTACAACCTTATACATATTCATTAATGTACCAGTAGTTAGAAGTAGAAGAGCTCTAACAGAAACCACAAAGCTTATCTAAAGCCACACCACACTGGATATGCCCAATCTCATTTGATTTTTGAAGCAAAGCAGTATTGGACTTTGTTAATACATGGATGGGAGACTGCTTGGTAGTATCAGATTCTTTAGGTGTTTTTAAACTACCAACACCATTTTCTTGGTACATTTAATTTTTACATGTATTCTTTTATGTACCAGAAGTTAGAAGTAGAAGAGCTGTAACAGAAACCACCAGCTCATCTACAGCCACAGCACACTGGATTTGCCCAATCTCTCCTAATCATGGAAGCTGAGCAGTGTTGGTCCTGGTTTTAGTACTTGGATGGGAGACCACAAGGAAATACCAGGAGCTGTGTGTATTTTTACAATACTAACACCGTTCTCTTGATGCATTCCATTTTGAAACATTGGGGCAGATCTATTAAGCCTGGTGAACTGATAAAGTGCAAGGTGATAAAGTACCAGCCAGTCAGCTCCTAACTGTCATTTTTCAAACCCAGCCTGTGACATGGCAATTAGGAGCTGATTGGCTGGTACTTTATCACCATGCAAATTATCATTTCACCAGGTTTAATAAATCGGCTGCTTACTCATTTATGTACGAGTAGTTAGAAGTAGAAGAACTCTAACAGAAACCACTAAGCTCATCTACAGCCACACCACACTGTATATGCCCAATATCACCTGATTTTAGGCCTGGTTTGTTCTTGGATGTGAGACCACCTGGGAATACCAGGTGCTGTAGGTAGTTTTATACTACCAACACCGTTCTCTTGATGCATTATATTTTGAAACTTATTCATTGATGTACCAGTAGTTAGAAGTAGAAGTTAGAAACAGCAAAAATCATCTACAGCCGCATCACACTGGATATGTCCAATCTCATCTGATGTTGGAAGCTAAGCAGTGTTGTGCCTGGTTAGTTTTTGGATTTCAGGTCCTGCCTTCTGGTTTGGCCACGGCACCTCGGAAATTCACCAAGGTCATGGCCGTGATGACGACCCTTCACCATCGGTGGACCAGGGAGGAATCTCTCCTCCCGATAAACATTCTGGAATTGCGGGCAGTGTTCAATTCATTGACACTGGCCCTGCCTCTAGTACAGAACAGGCCTGTTCAAGTACAATCGGACAACGACACCACGGTAGTGTACACAAATCATCAAGGCGGCACTCGAAATTGCATGGCAAAGCTGGAAGTATCAAAAATCCTCAGTTGGGTAGAACGTCATCTGCCAGCAATATCGGCAGTGTTCATTCCCGGAGTCCTCAACTGGGAAGCGGATTTCCTCAGTCGTCAGTACGTTCACGCTGGAGAGTGGAGAGGCCGCAGCAGAAATGTCTGCACTGGTGTCAGTAGGTGACTGAGGCAGGGATGACTGGGAGATAGTGGGTGACTGAAGCATGTATGACTGGGAGATAGTGGGTGACTGAGGCCGGGGTGACTGGGAGATAGTCAGTGACTAAGGCAGGGGTGATAGGGATATAGTGGATGACTGTGGCAGGGGTGACAGGGACAGTAGGAGACTGAGGCAGGGGTGATAGGGATAGTGGGTGACTGAGGCAGGGGTGATAGGGTGACAGTGGGTGACTGAGGCAGAGGTGACAGGGATAGTGGGTGACTGAGGTAGGGGTGATATGGAGATAGTGGTTGACTGAGGCAGGGGTGACAGAGATAGTGGGTGACTAAAGCAGGGGTGACTGGTATAGTGGGTGACTGAGGCAGGGGTCGCAGGTATAGTGGTTAACTGAGGCAGCGGTGACTGGGAGATAGTGGGTAACTGGGGCAGGGGTGACAGGGAAAGTGTGTGACTCAGGCAGGGGTGATAGGGAGATAGTGGGCAGCAGATCACTGCCTCGCTGACAGCAGCACATCCCTGCTTCACTGACAGCAGCACATCCCTGCCTCATTGACAGCAGCACATACCTGCCTCACTTATAGCAGCACATCCCTGCCTCACTGGCAGCAGCAGATCCCTGCCTCACTGGCAGCAGCAGATCACTGCTTCACTGACAGCAGCACATCCCTGCCTCACTGGCAGCAGCAGATCCCTGCCTTACTGACAGCTGTATATAGGGCCTAATTCAGACCTGATCTCTGCTGTGCATATTCACACAACAGGAGATCAGGTCTGAAGTGTGTGTGTGTGTGTGCTGGTGCCGCATATTCAAATTACATATATGTGCTGGATTCAAATGTTTTCCCCCCTTCCTTTCTCAATTGTGCCCATCAGCAGCTATTCTAATGTTGCTGCCAATGGGTGTGACACATTCATTTCTTCTGTGGGGTACACTGTACTCCACAAGGATTCACATTGTGGTGTAGAGTAGGATCTTGATCTGAGGCACCAACAGGCTCAAAGCTTTTGACTGTTCCCAAGATGCTCAGCGCCCCCTGCTCTATAACCTCGCTTCCATGAACAGGGAGCTCAGTTTGTAGTTGGTGCCTTCAGTAGCAGGACACTTAACAGGGGGCTGCCTCAGGCAGCCTATACTTAGCTATTAATTTTGACAAGAAAAGAAGAACTTTTTTTATAAGAATGTACAAGGGCTGCAGCAGGCTAGGTCTAATAGACATCTGATCTGCAGCTCCATCACTCCCAGCGGCGCAGTATACTCCCGCGCCCTGGTTGCTGGGTCACTGCAGCGGAGGCTCCGGTTTCTTCCTAAGGTCAGTCACACACACACCGCCCTCCGGGATCACGAGGCCGCTGATGAAAGGGAGGTAAGGGGCTTCTGTGCCCACACTATACCGTGATCCAGCATGGCTGTAGGGGGCGGGCCGTGTGCGCACTGGCGTGGACACTGATTACTGGGCAGCCGCTCCACTAGCCACCAGGAACAGTTAAGGAGCACAGCTCTGGGGGGTTTTCTCCTATATTAACCCCATTTTGTACTACCTGCAGTGCATTGTGATAGGTAATAGAGCCTGATTCAGGTTGGATTGCAATCACAATAAGCAATCCAACTGCAAAAATTGCTAAGAGCATACGCATGCGCCTGCATTTTCTGTGACTGTCAATCGGTGCGGGAGGGGGGGTCAGCAACACTCCATTTCAAAGTCGGAGATGGAGCGGTGCGGGGGCAGGGCTTCAACGGAGAAACAGGAGGCGTGGTCAGAGCGGCTGCATGACATCACATGCAGCCGTTGCGATCACAAAAATGGTGGCGGCTTCCTGCGCACACGTACAGTCTGCACCAACAGGAGGCTAACCTATTTTTTATGATCACGCTGAACTGCACTGAGACTGCAATTTCAGCGTGGTCAAGAAGGGAGGCGGCATGCTGGGTGGCCATGCCCTGTGATGGGTGGCCCCAGCATGCGAACCAAAGGATTGCAAATTCTGTTACTTAGCAGAATTTGCAATCCTTACTGAATTAGGCCATTGATTACAAAATTGTAAACAATATTTGAAGTTTTTCTTCAGGGACTAACACAAAAGATGCTTGGGGCTACTAACACATGGGTAAGCCACGTAAAGCTTCCCATGGGTCAGTGGCATCACAACGGGGTTGCGGCACACACCCGAGTGTCACCCGCCAAGTGGGGTGACACCAAAGTGCCGGCTCTTCTTCAGTGACAGAATATGGGTGTTTCACTGTGACATTACGTGCAACACCCAGTTTCTGTCACTGTGCAGGAGCCAGCACCACTCACACACTAGTCCCCGGGTACAGCCCCCAACCCCCGGGATACCCGCAGCAACAAAATGGTGATTCAGGCCACGCCCCTACCTATGAGACCATGCCTCCTTTTTACCATTGCGCTGCTTATCTGCGCGCACTGCATTACAATCTCCCTCGCCGCCTCTCTGGGTGTCACCAGTGATAGTGACACCTCTGCCATGCTTGTAGCAGCTGGTCCTAAGATCTACGCCTCCAGCCCTGAGTGTTTTCCCTTGTGACTTGTTGATAATCATAGCGAAGCAGATGCTTACAGAAAACTGCAGGGGCTTAGATTGAAAAGAAAAACATTGACGAACCCATCATTTCAGCGACAGGGTCTGCCACACGACTGACTGAAATGACTGGTTGGTTTGGGCCCCCACCAAAAAAGAATCAATCAATCTCTCCTTGCACAAACTGGCTCTACAGAGGCAAGATGTCCACCTCATCATCCTCCAATTCCTCACCCCTTTCACTGTGTACATCCCCCTCCTCACAGATTATTAATTCGTCCCCACTGGAATCCACCATCTCAGATCCCTGTGTACTTTCTGGAGGCAATTGCTGGTGAATGTCTCCACGGAGGAATTGATTATAATTAATTTTGATGATCATCATCTTCTCCACATTTTCTGGAAGTAACCTTGTACGCCGATTGCTGACAAGGTGAGCGGCCGCACTAAACACTCTTTCGGAGTACACACTGGAGGGAGGGCAACTTAGGTAGAATAAAGCCAGTTTGTGCAAGGGCCTCCAAATTGCCTCTTTTTCTCCACCATTCTTTCAAAGGTGACAGAATCATATGCAGTGACAGTAGACGACATGTCAGTAATCATTGCCAGGTCCTTCAGTCTGGACCAGATGTCAGCACTCACTCCAGACTGCCCTGCATCACCGCCAGCGGGTGGGCTCGGAATTCTTAGCCTTTTCCTCGCACCCCCAGTTGCGGGAGAATGTGAAGGAGGAGCTGTTGACGGGTCACGTTCCGCTTGACTTGACAATTTTCTCACCAGCAGGTCTTTGAACCTCTGCAGACTTGTGTCTGCCGGAAAGAGAGATACAATGTAGGTTTTAAATCTAGGATCGAGCACGGCGGCCAAAATGTAGTGCTCTGATTTCAACAGATTGAATCCTGGTTAAGCAAATTAAGGGCTCCATCCACAAGTCCCACATGCCTAGTTGAATCGCTCTGTTTTAGCTCCTCCTTCAATGTCTCCAGCTTCTTCTGCAAAAGCCTGATGAGGGGAATGACCTGACTCAGGCTGGCAGTGTCTGAACTGACTTCACGTGTGGAAAGTTCAAAGGGTTGCAGAACCTTGCACAACGTTGAAATCATTCTCCACTGCGCTTGAGTCAGGTGCATTCCCCCTCCTTTGCCTATATCGTGGGCAGATGTATAGGCTTGAATGGCCTTTTGCTGCTCCTCCATCCTCTGAAGCATATAGAGGGTTGAATTCCACCTCGTTACCACCTCTTGCTTCAGATGATGGCAGGGCAGGTTCAGGAATGTTTGGTGGTGCTCCAGTCTTCGGCATGCGGTGGCTGAAGGCAGAAAGTGGCCCGCAATTCTTCGGGCCACCGACAGCATCTCTTGCACGCCCCTGTCGTTTTTTAAATAATTCTGCACCACCAAGCTCAATGTATGTGCAAAACATGGGACGTGCTGGAATTTGCCCAGATGTAATGCACGCACAATATTGGTGGCGTTGTCCGATGTCACAAATCCCCAGGAGAGTTCAATTGGGGTAAGCCATTCTGCGATGATGTTCCTCAGTTTCCGTAAGAGGTTGTCAGCTGTGTGCCTCTTATGGAAAGCGGTGATACAAAGCGTAGCCTGCCTAGGAACGAGTTGGCAATTGCGAGATGCTGCTACTGGTGCCGCCGCTGCTGTTCTTGCTGCGGGAGGCAATACATCTACCCAGTGGGCTGTCACAGTCATATAGTCCTGAGTCTGCCCTGCTCCACTTAACCACAGACAAGTGGACATTGGGTACAACTGCATTTTTTAGGACACTGGTGACTCTTTTTCTGAGGTCTGTGTACATTTTCGGTATCGCCTGCCTAGAGAAATGGAACCTAGAGGGTATTTGGTACCGGGGACACAGTACCTCAATCAAGTCTCTAGTTGCCTCTAAATTAACGATGGATACCGGAACCACGTTTCTCACCACCCAGACCTGAGTTATCCGCTTTGCAGCAGGATGACTGCTGTGATATTTCATCTTCCTCGCAAAGGACTGTTGGACAGTCAATTGCTTACTGGAAGAAGTACAAGTGGTCTTCCGACTTCCCCTCTGGGATGACGATCGACGCCCAGCAGCAACAACAGCAGCGCCAGCAGCAGTAGGCGTTACACTCAAGGATGCATCGGAGGAATCCCAGGCAGGAGAGGACTCGTCAGACTTGCCAGTGACATGGCCAGCAGGACTATTGGCTCTCCTGTCTAAGGAGGAAATTGACACTGAGGGAGTTGGTGGTGTGGTTTGCAGGAGCTTGGTTACAAGAGGAAGGGATTTAGTGGTTAGTGGACTGCTTCCGCTGTCATCCAAAGTTTTTGAACTTGTCACTGACTTATGATGAATGCGCTGCAGGTGACGTATAAGGGAGGATGTTCCGAGGTGGTTAACGTCCTTATCCCTACTTATTACAGCTTGACAAAGGCAACACACGGCTTGACACCTGTTGTCCGCATTTGTGTACAGGATGCATACCTTCATGTCCCCATTTATCCACCTCATCAGGCGTAACTCAGATTTGCGGTACAGGACTGTCATTGCCAATTTCAGACGTTGCTGTTTGGTCTCTCCATGGCCCTGAGAATTTTCACCAAGGTAATGGCGGAAATGATGGTGCTCCTGTGCAAGCAAGGTGTCACAATTATCCCGTACTTGGGCGATCTCATAAAAGCGAGATCAAGAGAGCAGTTGCTGAACAGCGTATCACTTTCACTGAAAGTGTTACAGCAACACGGCTGGATTCTCAATATCCCGAAGTCGCAGTTGATTCCTACTACTCGTCTGTCTTTCTTGGGCATGATTCTGGACACAGACCAGAAGAGGGTTTATCTCCTGATAGAAAAGGCCCAGGAACTCATGACTCTTGTCAGGAACCTATTGAAACCAAAACAGGTGTCAGTGCATCACTGCACTCGAGTCCTGGGAAAGATGGTGGCATCATACGAGGCCATTCCATTCGGCAGGTTCCATGCGAGGACTTTCCAATGGGACCTACTGGACAAGTGGTCCGGGTCACATTTACAGATGCATTGGTTGATCACCCTGTCCCCCAGGGTCATGGTATCACTCTTGTGGTGGCTGCAGAGTGCTCACCTTCTCGAGGGACGCAGATTCAGCATTCAGGGCTGGATCCTGGTGACCACAGACGCAAGCCTCCAAGGTTGGGGAGCAGTCACACAGGGAAGAAATTTCCAAGGTCTTTGGTCAAGTCAAGAGACTTGTCTTCACATCAACATCCTGGAACTAAGGGCCATATACAATGCCCTACGTCAAGCGGAGACCTTACTTTGCGACCAACCGGTTCTGATCCAGTCAGACAACGTCACCGCAGTGGCTCATGTAAACCGCCAAGGCGGCACAAGAAGCAGAGTGGCGATGGCACAAGCCACCAGAATTCTTCGCTGGGTGGAGAATCACGCAAGCGCACTGTCAGCAGTGTTCATTCCGGGAGTGGACAACTGGGAAGCAGACATCCTCAGCAGACACGACCTACATCCGGGAGAGTGGGGACTTCATCAGGAAGTCTTTGCACAGATTACAAGTCGGTGGGAACTGCCACAGATAGACATGATGCCGTCCCGGCTCAACAAAAAGCTACAGAGGTATTGCGCAAGGTCAAGAGACCCTCAGGCAGTAGCTGTAGACGCCCTAGTGACACCGTGGGTGTTCCGGTCGGTCTATGTATTTCCTCCTCTTCCTCTCATACCCAAGGTGTTGAGGATAATAAGACAAAGAGGAGTGAGAACAATCCTCATTGTTCCAGATTGGCCACGGAGGACCTGGTATCCGGATCTGCAGGAAATGCTCACAGAAGATCTGTGGCCTCTCCCTCTAAGACAGGACCTGTTGCATCAGGGGCCCTGTCTGTTCCAAGACTTACCGCGGCTGCGTTTGACGGCATGGCGGTTGAATGCCGGATCCTAGCATTCCGGTTGAGGTCATCCCTACGCTGATAAAGGCTAGGAAGGATGTAACGTTAAAACATTACACCGTATATGGCGAAATTATGTTTCTTGGTGTGAGGCCAGGAATGCTCCTACGGAAGAATTCCATCTGGGCCGTTTCCTTCACTTCCTACAAACTGGAGTGAATTTGGGCCTAAAATTAGGCTCTATTAAGGTCCAGATTTCGGCCTTATCCATTTTCTTTCAAAAAGAATTGGCTTCTCTTCCAGAAGTTCAGACTTTTGTAAAAGGAGTGCTGCATATTCAGCCTCCTTTTGTGCCTCCGGTGGCACCTTGGGACCTTAACGTGGTGTTAAGTTTTCTAAAATTACACTGGTTTGAACCACTTAAAACAGTGGAGTTAAAATATCTCACATGGAAGGTGGTCATGTTATTAGCCTTGGCTTCGGCTAGGCGAGTGTCGGAATTAGCGGCTTTGTCACATAAAAGCCCATATTTGGTATTCCATGTGGATAGAGCGGAATTGCAGACCCGTCCTCAATTCCTACCAAAAGTGGTCTCATCTTTTCATATGAACCAACCTATTGTGGTGCCTGTGGCTACGCGTGACTTGGAGGATTCCGAGTTACTTGATGTGGTTAGGGCTTTGAAAATTTACGTGGCCAGGACGGCTAGAGTCAGGAAAACTGAAGCGCTGTTTGTCCTGTATGCAACCAACAAGATTGGTGCCCCTGCTTCAAAGCAGGCTATTGCTCGCCGGATTTGTAACACGATTCAGCAAGCGCATTCTATGGCTGGATTGCAGTTACTGAAATCGGTCAAGGCCCATTCCACGAGGAAAGTGGGCTCTTCTTGGGCGGCTGCCCGAGGGGTCTCTGCACTACAGCTGTGTCAAGCTGCTACTTGGTCGGGTTCACACACCTTTGCAAAATACTATAAGTTTGATACCCTGGCTGAGGAGGAACTCATGTTTGCTCAATCGGTGCTGCAGAGTCATCCGCACTCTCCCGCCCGTTTTGGAGCATTGGTATAATCCCCATGGTCCTTACGGAGTCCCCAGCATCCTCTAGGACGTTAGAGAAAATAAGATTTTAAACCTACTGGTAAATCTTTTTCTCGTAGTCCGTAGAGGATGCTGGGCGCCCGTCCCAAGTGCGGACTACTTCTGCAATACTTGTATATAGTTATTGCTTCAATAAGGGTTATGTTACAGTTGCATCGGTCCTGCACTGATGCTATGTTGTTTTTTCATACTGATAACTGGGTAGTTTATCACAAGTTATACGGTGTGATTGGTGTGGCTGGTATGAATCTTGCCCTGGATTAACAAAATCCTTTCCTCATACTGTCCGTCTCCTCTGGGCACAGTTTCTCTAACTGTGGCATAGAGGGAGGAGCCAGTGCACACCCAGAACTAAAGTCTTTCTTAAAGTGCCCATGTCTCCTGTGGAGCCCGTCTATCCCCATGGTCCTTACGGAGTCCCCAGCATCCTCTACGGACTACGAGAAAAAGATTTACCGGTAGGTTTAAAATCTTATTTTCTACTTTATTCTTTTCTATCCTAGTTTATTACGACCAACTCTCATCCAAGGAGTTTGATATTCTACTACCTGCATGCAATTTAAATTGCTTAAATTGTTTATATGGTTGATTTGTCCTTCACAATCCATAATCTGCAACTTGGATGTACTTGTGTCATTGAAAATCTTATAATAAAAATGTATATACAGATACTCAACCTGTATATTGAAAAAAAAAAAAAAGTTATAAGACATATGCATTCAATATTTGAAGAAACAAAATAAAATAAAGCTATCTATTGGGTTTCACTAACAAGCACATTGGAAGACTTGACTACTGTTAAAAGACATGCATTACATGGTATAGAGCCACAAACCACAATGTAGTAAAATAAAAACAAACTTACATGTGTATCAAACCTATGTGAGGCTTACATTGATAGTGCAAGATCAACACTCTATCAACTGTGCAAACTAAGAAACAATATATGTATGAAAGCGCTACACTGAATAGTGTGTGTCGGTTATCCAACCCTCCTGGTCTTTATAAATTAATTCCTCCCAAAGATGGACAGCTGCCCTCAAATAATTGGGGTGTTGAATCCCAATAATTTATAGCACAAGAAACAGAAAATTGTATTGAAAGCGCTGTCCAAATTTCAAGAGTATTTTATTAAAATTAATTTTTAAAAAACAAAAGTAAATACATCCACATTAAATATTAATCCAAAAGGTGACACCTTTTGGATTAATATTTAATGTGGATGTATTTACTTTTGTTTTTTAAAAATTAATTTTAATAAAATACTCTTGAAATTTGGACAGCGCTTTCAATACAATTTTCTGTAACTGTGCAAACTAGACTGCACATAAATGCCATAAAATGTATCTGAGATTTTAGTAAATAAGGCCCGTTGCTGTCCGGGTCACGCAGCCGTCACGGCCCGCCCCCATACGGTCCGGTCATGTCTGCGTTGTCCTGACTGTGCCCCCAAAATGGCGGCACAACGCCGCTGGCCCGACTCCTCCTGCCCAGTGACCGCCTCTGCCTTTCAATCAGGCAGAGGCGCTCACTGGGCAGAGATGCTGATCGCATCTCTGGCATGTGCCGGTGCACTGCGGCACCAGCACACACGCACTTCAGACCTGATCTCCTGTTGTGTGAATATGCACAGCAGGGATCAGGTCTGAATTAGGCCCTATATACAGCTGTCAGTAAGGCAGGGATGTGCTGCTGCCAGTGAGGCAGGGATGTGCTGCTGGTAGTGAAGCAGTGATGTGCTGCTGTCAGCGAAGCAGTGCTGTGCTGCTGTCAGCGAGACAGGGATGTGCTGCTGTCAGCGAGGCAGGGATGTGCTGCTGTCAGCGAAGCAGGGATGTGCTGCTGTCAGCGAAGCAGGGATGTGCTGCTGTCAGCGAAGCAGGGATGTGCTGCCGTCAGCGAGGCAGGGATGTGCTGCTGTCAGCGAGGCAGGGATTTGCTGCTGTCAGCGAGGCAGGGATGTGCTGCTATAAGTGAGGTAGGGATGTGCTGCTGTCATTGAAGCAGGAATGTGCTGCTGCAGTGAGGCAGAGATATGCAGCCCACTATCTCCCTATCACCCCTGCCTGAGTCACACACTTTCCCTGTCACCCCTGCCTCAGTTACCCACTATCTCCCAGTCACCGCTGCCTCAGTCAACCACTATATCTGCGATCCCTGCCTCAGTCACCCACTATACCAGTCACCCCTGCTTTAGTCACCCACTGTCACCCTATCACCCCTGCTTCAGTCACCCACTATCCCTGTCAACCCTGCCTCAGTCACCCACTATCTCCCAGTCACCCCTGCCTCAGTCAGCCACTATCCCTGTCACCCCTGCCTCAGTCTCTTACTGTCCCTGTCACCCCTGCCACAGTCATCCACTATCTCCCTATCACCCCTGCCTTAGTCATTTATTATACCTGTCACCCACTTTCTTCCCATACTTACCCAACCCCTTCCTATCACCCCTCCCTCAGTAACCCACTATCTCCCTGTCACCCACTATCTCCCAGTCACCCCGGCCTCAGTCACCCACTATCTCCCACTCATACATGCTTCAGTCACCCACTATCTCCCAGTCATCCCTGCCCCAGTCACCTACTGACACCAGTGCAGACATTTCTGCTGCGGCCTCTCCACTCTCCAGCGTGAACGTCCTGACGACTGAGGAAATCTGCTTCCTAGTTGAGGACTCCGGGAATGAACACTGCCGATATTGCTGTCAGATGACTTTCTACCCAACGGAGGATTTTTGATACTTCCAGCTTTGCCATGCAGTTTCGAGTGCCGCCTTGATGATTTGTGTACACTACCGTGGTGGCGTTGTCAGATTGTACTTGAACAGGCCTGTTCTGTACTAGAGGCAGGGCCAGTGTCAATTAATTGAACACTGCCTGCAATTCCAGAATGTATATCAGGAGGAGAGATTCCTCCCTGGTCCACCGACCCTGGAGAAAGTGTTGCTCCAACACCATGGCCCAGCCCAAAAGACTGGCATCCATTGTCAGGAGGACACAGTTGGAGATCCAGAAGGGATGGCCCCTGCTCAACTGTTGGTCCTGTAGCCACCAGCTCAGTGTCAGACGAACCTCCGGAGTCAAGGAGATCATTTGAGACATCATCCGATGAGGCAGGCCGTCCCACTTGGAGAGGATTAACCTCTGCAGAGGGCGGTAATGAAATTGAGCGTACTCTACCATATCGAAAGCCGACACCATGAGGTCTAGTACTTGCATCGCTGTGTGTATCAACACTCTTGGGCGAGAGAGGACGATACTGTCCTGAATTTTCAGGACTTTCTCTGGAGACAGAAACAATTGTTGGCTGTGTGTGTCCAGCAGTGCCCCTAGGTGCACAATGTTCCGAGCAGGGACCAGCGAGGACTTTTTTCAGTTGATGAGCCACCCGTGGACTTTTAGGAATTGGACCGCCAGTTCCAGATAACTGTGGAGAACCTCTTGGGAGTTCACCAGGATCAGCAAGTCGTCCAGATTTGGCAGGATCCTGATTCTGTGATGGTGAAGGGTCGTCATCACGGCCATGACCTTGGTGAATATCCGAGGTGCCGTGGCCAAACCAGAAGGCAGGACTTGAAATCCAAAAACAAACCAGGCACAACACTGCTTAGCTTCCATCATCAGATGAGATTGGACCAGTGGCGTAACTACTGCCCCCGCAGTCCTCGCGGTGGCTTGGGGGCGAGGGGCTGCGGGGGCGCCACTGATTTACAGCAGACTGACATGCGGACGAGCGTCCGCATGTCAGTCTGCAGTCTCCTTCCCTCCGCCGCTTTTTGGAGGGACACGGAGGGCACACAGCGCGCCTCCCTGTGTCCCTCCTGCTGCATCATCTCCGGCGGCCGCGGGTCTAATAGGGGGAAGTGCCGTCCGTGAGCTCTAATTGGCTCACGAACCGGCACTTCCCCCTATTAGACCCGCGGCCGCCGGAGATGATGCAGCAGGAGGGACACAGGAGAGACGAGCTGTGCCCTCCGTGTCCCTCCAAAAAGCGACGGCGGGGGGGGGGGGTAAATATCTGGCACTGGGGGCATATATGGCACGGGGGGGGGAGGAATATCTGGCACTGGGGCATTTCTGGCACTGGGGGGAATATCTGGCACTGGGGGCATATCTGGCACTGGGGGGGATATCTGGCACTGGGGCATATATGGCACTGGGGGGGAATATCTGGCACTGGGGGCATATATGGCACTGGGGGGGGTATATGGCACTGGGGGCATATATGGCACGGGGGGCATATATGGCACTGGGGGGAATATCTGGCACTGGGGGCATATATGGCACTGGGGGGGAATATCTGGCACTGGGGGCATATGTGTACCTGGCACATGGGGGGACGACTATATTTGGCACTGGGGCATGTAAGTACCTGGCACCGTGGGGGAATATCTGGCACTGGGGACATATGTGGCACTGGGAGCACAGCCCTAGCAACAAGGACTACCTCCTAGCAACGAGCATGACACCCAGTGCATGAAACATCTGGCAACGAGCATGACACCCAGTGCATGAAACACCTGGCAACGAGCATGACACCCAGTGCATGAAACCCCTGGCAACGAGCATGACACCCTGAGCATGAAAACCCCTGGCACCGTGCATGGAACCAAGAGCATGAAACCCCTGGCAACGAGCATGACACCCAGTGCATGAAACCCCTGACAACGAGCAGGTAATTGAAAAGTAATTAGAAGCCTTACTGTAGGACTTAATGTGTAATGGGCATTACGGTGTGTGGCATAATGTATCACGGACATTGCGGTGTGTGTCATAATGTGTCGCAGGCATTACGGTGTATGGTATACTATATCGCGGGCATTGTGATATGTGGTATAATGTCTCAGGGTCATTGCAGTGTGTGGCATAATGTATCACGGACATTGCGGTGTGTGTCATAATGTGTCAGGCATTACGGTGTGTGGTATACTATATCACGGGCATTGTGGTATGTGGTATAATGTCTCAGGGTCATTGCAGTGTGGCATAATACATAACGGGCATTGCGATGTGTGGCATAGGGTATAACGGGCAGGGCATTGCGGTATGTGTCACAGGCATTACGGTGTATGGTATACTATATCACGGGCATTGTGGTATAATGTCTCAAGGTCATTGCAGTGTGTGGCATAATGTGTCACAGGCATTGTATGTGCTATAATGTATCGGGCATTGCAGTGTGTGGCATAATGTATCACGGACATTGCGGTGTGTGTCATAATGTGTCACAGACATTGTATGTGCTATAATGTATCAGGGGCATTGCAGTGTGTAGCATAATGTATAACGGGCATTGCGATTCCAGTCATAATGTGTCACAGGCATTACGGTGTGTGGCATAATGTGTCACAGACATTACGGTGTGTGGCATAATGTGTCGGGGGCATTACAGTGTGTGCATATTGTGTCGTGCATTATTGTGTGCGGCATAATGTCTAAGGGCCATTGCAGTATGTGGCATAATGTATACTGGGCATTACTATAAGGAGGAAAAATGACAAATAATGTAAGGGGCATGAATCAGGATTATTTTTCTTTCCTGTGGTGGCCAACGTATGGGCGTGCAGGTTGCAAAACTGGGGTATAAGGTAGTCTTTTCCTGCAATGCCACGCCCCTTTATGCGAAACCACGCCCACTCTAACAAAACCACGCCCCTTTTTTGACGCGCGCGCCTTAGGCGCGCGCATATTTATCCCTTTCTTGCTCCCAATTATGGAGCATGAAGGGGGGGGGGGGGGCGCCGAAGAATTTTTTGGCTTGGGGGAGAAAAATTTCTAGTTACGCCACTGGATTGGACATATCCAGTGTGATGCGGCTGTAGATGATTTTTGCTGTTTCTAACTTCTACATCAATGAATAAGTTTCAAAATAGAATGCATCAAGAGAACGGTGTTGGTAGTATAAAACTACCTACAGCACCTGGTATTCCCAGGTGGTCTCACATCCAAGAACAAACCAGGCCTAAGATCAGGTGATATTGGGCATATACAGTGTGGTGTGGCTGTAGATGAGCTTAGTGGTTTCTGTTAGAGTTCTTCTACTTCTAACTACTCGTACATAAATGAATAAGCGGACGATTTATTAAACCTGGTGAAATGATAATTTGCATGGTGATAAAGTACCAGCCAATCAGCTCCTAATTGCCATGTCACAGGCTGGGTTTGAAAAATGACAGTTAGGAGCTGACTGGCTGGTACTTTATCACCTTGCACTTTATCAGTTCACCAGGCTTAATAGATCTGCCCCAATGTTTCAAAATGGAATGCATCAAGAGAACGGTGTTGGTATTGTAAAAATACACACAGCTCCTGGTATTTCCTGGTGGTCTCCCATCCAAGTACTAAAACCAGGACCAACACTGCTCAGCTTCCATGATCAGGAGAGATTGGGCAAATCCAGTGTGCTGTGGCTGTAGATGAGCTCGTGGTTTCTGTTAGAGCTCTTCTACTTCTAACTTCTGGTACATAAAAGAATATGTGTAAAAATTAAATGTACAGTACCAAGAAAAGGGTGTTGGTAGTTTAAAAACACCTAAAGAATCTGATAATACATGGATGGGAGACTGCTTGGTAGTAACAAAGTTCAATACTGCTTTGCTTCAAAGATCAAATGAGATTGGGCATATCCAGTGTGGTGTGGCTTTAGATAAGCTTTGTGGTTTCTGTTAGAGCTCTTCTACTTCTAACTACTGGTACATTAATGAATATGTATAAGGTTGTAGTTTATCCAATATCCCTTTACTACCTTACCTCCCCCCCCCCTCCCCTCCCCTCCCCTCCCCTCCTTATAGCTTCCTTTGTTCTCTCCTCCTCGTGTGTGCGTTATTTGTTTTCTCATACGTCCTAGAGGATGCTGGGATCACATTAAGAACCATGGGGTATAGACGGGATCCGCAGGAGACATGGGCACTTTATGACTTTCAAAGGGTGTGAACTGTCTCCTCCCTCTATGCCCCTCCTCCAGACTCCAGTTTTAGAATTGTGCCCAGTGAGACTGGATGCACTACAGGGGAGCTCTACTGAGTTTCTCTGAAAAGACTTATGATAGTTTTTCTTATTTTCAGGGAGGCTGCTGGCAACAGTCTCCCTGCTTCGTGGAACTTAGGGGAGAGAAGTATGACCAACTTCTAGTGAGTTCAATGGCTCTGCTTCTGGCTGACAGGACACCATTAGCTCCTGAGGGTGCTGATCGCTGGGTATGCCTAGATGCCCACTCCCGTAGCCTGCCATCACCCCCTTACAGAGCCAGAAGTCAGAAGACAGGCGAGTAGCAGAAGAACAGAAGACTTCTTCTCCAGTGACGGCATTCTGAGGTACCACGCAGCGAGCGGAATGCTGTGCGCCATGCTTCCACACAAACACAGGCACTGCAGGGTGCAGGGCATGTGGGTGGGTGGGGGGTGGCACCCTGGGCAGCATAAATTCCTCACAAAAGGCTGGCAAAAGTGGACATTAGTGCCTGGGCACTGTCCTTACCCCGCCAGCGTAATTAATTATTTGTTTCTGAGCGGGACAGAAGCGTGCCATTACAGCGGCGGGGCTTCTTCCTCACCTCACCAGCACATCTATAGAGCGTTACAAGTCTATCACTATAGAGTTTATTATTTCCCAGACTGTGTACTTTTGGCGCTGGGTTGTGAGCTGAAAAATCCTCTCTGTCCCTCTGACAGATTTACTGTAGGTCTATCCCCCATAAGCCGATGTGTCTGTGGGTACTTGGTACATGTGTGTCAACATGTCGGTGGCTGAATGTTTTTCCCAAGAGGAAACTATATTAGGAATGCAGACATATGATGGTGGCCCTGTTGGCACCACCAATAACTGACTGGGTGAAAGTTTCAATAATATCAGAGTGAGGTTGGATAAATCTGTGTCCCAGACACAGACGTAGAGAATAGATGTGATGTTCATGGCTATGCTTCTTTTCCCTCAGGCCCGCAAAAATGTTACTACACACTGATACTGACTCGGATACTGATTCCTATGTCGACCATAATATTTCCTGATTAGATCCAATATTGGCAAGGAGCATTCAGTACATGATTGTGGATATTAAGGACATATTAACATCACTGAGGACCCTGCTGTTCCTTACAAAGGGGTCTATATGTATGTATATATAGATATATAATGAAAGCTGATGTAACGTTCCTCCATCTCTGTTTGAGAAAGTCTGGGCCAGCTCGACAAGATGGTTTCAAATCCCCAAAAGGTTTCCGATTGTTTATTCATTTCCTGCTGCGGACAGAATAAAGTGGGAGTCACCCCCTGTTCTGCACGGGGCCCTGTCACAAATCCAGCGGATCATATGCAGGAAGCTACATTATTTCTAGTTATGTAACCACGGGTACATTACTTAGACCTGCCATTACATGCGCATGGGTGAGTAGTAGTATTCAAGAATTGGTCGAATACCTTGTCTTCCGATATAGATATCTTGGAGAGATGGGATACTCCTTACGTTGGATCATATCAAGGACACTGCAGCATACTTACGACTGCAAGGGATATAGGACTCTTGAGTTCACGGGCCAATTTCATGGCAGTCTCGGATAGGAGGGCATTGTGGATTCACCAAGGGAATGCTGATGCTGACTCCAAGAAGAAAGGGAGTCTCTTCCCTATGAAGGTGAAGCCTTGTTTGGCAACGGCCTAGTTAATTTGATCTCGGCAGCTCCCGCAGGTAAGTCAACCTTCTTGCCCTATGTTCCCTCTCAACGGATGAAGACGCATCATTGTCTAACGCAGTCATTTTGTCGCAATAGATATGCAAGAAGTTAAGATTCCCCTTTCTTTGCAGGTAGAGGAAGGAGAAGAGAGAAGAGGTCTGTAGCCTCTTCAAGATCGCAGGAGCAGAGATCGTCCTCTGCTTCTGCCAAATCCACTGCATGACGCTGGGGCTCTCTTGCAGGAGCCCACACCAGTGGGGGCACGTCTAAAACACTTCAGTCAGTTCTGGATTAATTTGGACCTGGACTCGTGTGTTTTACAAATAGTGTCACAAGGGTACAAACTGGGGTTTCAAGACGTTCCCCCTCACCGATTGTTCAAATCGGCCTTAGTCAGCAGGGAGAAGGTTTTTATTCAAGCCTCTTCGTGCTCCCGAAGCCGGACGGCTCAGTCAGACCAATCTGAAATCTGAAATCCCTCAATTTCTACCTAAAGAAATTCAATTTCAAGATGGAATCTCTCAGGGTAGGGATCTCCAGTCCGGAGGAAGGAGATTTCATGGTTTTGGTAGACATAAGGATGCCTAATTACATGTTCCCGTTTAGCCACTGCATCAAGCTACATGAGGTTTGCAATTCAGGATTGTCATTACCAATTTCAGACGTTGCCGTTTGGTCTGTCCACGGCTCCGAGGATTTTCACCAGGGTGATGGTGGAAATGATGGTTCTCCTTTGCAAGCAAGGAGTCACAATTATGCCGTACTTGGATGATCTCCTGATAAAGGCGAGATCCAGGGACCAGTTGGTGCAAAACATCTACTCTCCCTGACAGTTCTTCAACAACATGGTTGGCTCCTAAACTTGCCAAAATCGCAGTTGGTCCCAATGACGCGGTTGTTGTTTCTGGGAGTCATACTGGACACAGAAGAGGCTTTCTTCCAGTGGAAAGGCTATGGAGTTCCAGAGTCTGGTCAAACAAATTCTGAAACCAGCAAGAGTGTTATCCATCAATGCATTCTGTTGCTGGGGAAGATGGTTGCGGCCTACGAGGCCATTCAGTTTTGCAGGTTCCATGCCAGAGTGTTCCAGTGGGACCTGTTGGACAAGTGGTCCGGATCCCACCTACACATGCACCGGAGGATAATCCTGTCTTCCAAGACCAGAATCTTACTCCATTGGTGGCTGCACAGTTCTCACCTCCTAGAGGGGCGATGGTTCGGGATCCAGGACTGGATCCTAGGGACCATGGATGCAACCCTCCGAGGCTGGGGAGCAGTCACACAGGGGGAAAACATCCAAGGAAGATGGTCAAGTCAGGAAAGTTTTCTCCACATAAATGTTCTGGAGTTAAGGGCCATTTAATAACTGCAGACACAGTACGCACTGGGACGGGTGCCCAGCATCCTCTACGGACCAAGAGAAAAGGATTTACCGGTAGGTATTAAAATCCTATTTTCTCTAACGTCCTAGAGGATGCTGGGGACTCCGTAAGGACCATGGGGATAGATAGGCTCCGCAGGAGACATGGGTACTTTAAGAAAGACTTTAGTTCTGGGTGTGCACTGGCTCCTCCCTCTATGCCCCTCCTCCCGACCTCAGTTTGATACTGTGCCCAGTGGAGACTGGGTGCTTTTCAGGAGCTCTCCTGAGCTTTCTGACAGAAAGTATTTTGTTAGGTTTTTAATTTTCAGGGAGCACTGCTGGCAACAGACTCCCTCATCGAGGGACTGAGGGGAGAGAAGCAGCCCTACTCTCTGAGTTGCAAGGTCCTGCTTCTTAGGCTACTGGACACCATTAGCTCCAGAGGGATTGTTGTCGGCACACTTCACACCAGCGGTCACGGAGGGTGCAGGGCGCTGGGGGGGCGCCCTGGGCAGCAATGTATAATACCTTTTTCTATGGCTAAAATACATCACATATAGCCCTTGAGGCTATATGGATGTATTTAACCCCTGCCATATATCGCAAACTCCGGGAGAAGAGCCCGCCGTTTTAGGGGGCGGGGCCTATTCTCCTCAGCACACAGCGCCATTTTCCTGCTCAGCTCCGCTGTGAGGAAGGCTCCCAGGACTCTCCCCTGCACTGCACTACAGAAACAGGGTAAAACAGAGAAGGGGGGCATATTTTGGCGATATTTTTATATATTAAGCGCATATAAAAGAAACAACACCTTTTAGGGTTGTTTATATACATTTTTATAGCGCTTTGGTGTGTGCTGGCAAACTCTCCCTCTGTCTCCCCAAAGGGCTAGTGGGGTCCTGTCTTCGATAAGAGCATTCCCTGTGTGTCTGCTGTGTGTCGGTACGTGTGTGTCGACATGTATGAGGACGATGTTGGTGTGGAGGCGGAGCAATTGCCGGTAATGGTGATGTCACCCCCTAGGGAGTCGACACCGGAATGGATGGCTTTAATTATGGAATTACGTGATAATGTTAGCACGCTGCAAAAGTCAGTTGACGACATGAGACGGCCGGAAAACCAGTTAGTACCTGTCCAGGCGTCTCAGGCACCGTCAGGGGCTGTAAAACGTCCCTTACCTCAGTCAGTCGACACAGGTACCGACACAGATGAATCTAGTGTCGACGGTGAAGAAATAAACGTATTTTCCAATAGGGCCACACGTTATATGATCACGGCAATGAAGGAGACTTTGCATATCTCTGATACTGCAGGTACCTCAAAGGGGGGTATTATGTGGGGTGTGAAAAAACTACCTGTAGCTTTTCCAGAATCAGAGGAATTGAATGACGTGTGTGATGAAGCGTGGGTTAACCCCGATAGAAAACTGCTAATTTCAAAGAAGTTATTGGCATTATACCCTTTCCCACCAGAGGTTAGGGCGCGCTGGGAAACACCCCCTAGGGTGGATAAGGCGCTCACACGCTTATCAAAACAAGTGGCGTTACCGTCTCCTGATACGGCCGCCCTCAAGGATCCAGCTGATAGGAAGCTGGAAACTACCCTGAAGAGTATATACACACATACTGGTGTTATACTGCGACCAGCAATAGCCTCAGCCTGGATGTGCAGTGCTGGGGTGGTGTGGTCGGATTCCCTGACTGAAAATATTGATACCCTGGATAGGGACAGTATTTTATTGACTATAGAGCAATTAAAGGATGCTTTTCTTTATATGCGAGATGCTCAGAGGGATATTTGCACTCTGGCATCGAGAGTAAGTGCGATGTCCATATCTGCCAGAAGAAGTTTATGGACGCGACAGTGGTCAGGTGATGCGGATTCCAAACGGCATATGGAAGTATTGCCGTATAAAGGAGAGGAATTATTTGGGGTCGGTCTATCGGATCTGGTGGCCACGGCAACAGCCGGAAAATCCACTTTTTTACCTCAGGTCACCTCCCAACAGAAAAAGACACCGTCTTTTCAGCCGCAGTCCTTTCGTTCCTATAAGAACAAGCGGGCAAAAGGACAGTCATATTTGCCCAGAGGCAAAGGAAGGGGTAAGAGGTTGCAGCAAGCAACTACTTCCCACGAACAGAAGCCCTCCCCGGCTTCTACAAAGCCCTCAGCATGACGCTGGGGCTGTGCAAGCGGACTCAGGGGCGGTGGGGGGTCGACTAAAGATTTTTAGCACACAGTGGGCGCGCTCACAGGTGGACCCTTGGATCCTGCAGGTAGTATCCCAGGGTTACAAGTTGGAATTCGAAAAGTCTCCCCCTCACCGGTTCCTAAAGTCTGCTTTACCAACGTCTCCCTCAGAAAGGGCGACGGTATTGGAAGCCATTCACAAGCTGTATTCTCAGCAGGTGATAGTCAAGGTACCCCTCCTACAACAGGGAAAGGGGTATTATTCCACACTATTTGTGGTACCGAAGCCGGACAGTTCGGTAAGACCTATTCTAAATCTGAAATCCTTGAACCTGTACATACAGAAATTCAAGTTCAAAATGGAGTCACTCAGAGCAGTGATAGCGAATCTGGAAGAAGGGGACTTCATGGTATCCCTGGACATAAAAGATGCTTATCTGCATGTCCCAATTTACCCTTCACACCAAGGGTATCTCAGGTTCGTGATACAAAACTGTCATTATCAGTTTCAAACGCTGCCGTTTGGTTTGTCCACGGCACCTCGGGTCTTTACCAAGGTAATGGCCGAAATGATGGTTCTTCTACGAAGAAAAGGCGTATTAATTATCCCTTACTTGGACGATCTCCTGATAAGGGCAAGGTCCAGAGAACAGCTGGAAGTCGGAGTAGCACTAACCCAAGTAGTGCTTCAACAACACGGGTGGATTCTGAATCTTCCAAAATCTCAATTGACCCCGACGACACGTCTGCTGTTCCTGGGAATGATTCTGGACTCTGTTCAGAAAAAGGTGTTTCTCCCGGAGGAGAAAGCAAGGGAGTTATCCGAACTTGTCAGGAACCTCCTAAAACCAGGAAATGTGTCAGTACATCAATGCACAAGAGTCCTGGGAAAGATGGTGGCTTCTTACGAAGCAATTCCATTCGGCAGATTCCACGCACGAATATTTCAGTGGGATCTGCTGGACAAATGGTCCGGATCGCATCTGCACATGCATCAGCGGATAACACTGTCACCAAGAACAAGGGTGTCTCTTCTGTGGTGGTTGCAGAGTGCCCATTTGTTAGAGGGCCGCAGATTCGGCATACAGGACTGGGTCCTGGTGACTACGGATGCCAGCCTACGAGGCTGGGGAGCAGTCACACAGGGAAGAAACTTCCAGGGCGTGTGGTCAAACCTGGAGACGTCTCTTCACATAAATATACTGGAGCTAAGAGCGATTTACAATGCTCTAAGCCTGGCAAAACCGCTGCTTCAGGGTCAGCCGGTGTTGATCCAGTCGGACAACATCACGGCAGTCGCCCACATAAACAGACAGGGCGGCACGAGAAGCAGAAGAGCAATGACAGAAGCTGCAAGGATTCTTCGCTGGGCGGAAAATCATGTCATAGCACTGTCAGCAGTGTTCATTCCGGGAGTGGACAACTGGGAAGCAGACTTCCTCAGCAGACACGACCTCCACCCGGGAGAGTGGGGACTTCATCCAGAAGTCTTCCACATGATTGTGAACCGTTGGGAAAAACCAAAGGTGGACATGATGGCGTCCCGCCTCAACAAGAAACTGGACAGATATTGCGCCAGGTCAAGAGACCCTCAGGCAATAGCTGTGGACGCTCTGGTAACACCGTGGGTGTACCAGTCCGTGTATGTGTTTCCTCCTCTGCCTCTCATACCAAAGGTACTGAGAATTATACGGCTACGGGGAGTAAGAACAATACTCGTGGCTCCGGATTGGCCGAGAAGGACTTGGTACCCGGAACTTCAAGAGATGCTCACGGAAGAGCCGTGGCCTCTACCGTTAAGAAGGGATCTGCTTCAGCAGGGACCTTGTATGTTCCAAGACTTACCGCGACTGCGTTTGACGGCAAGGCGGTTGAACGCCGGATTCTAAAAGAAAAGGGCATTCCAGAGGAAGTTATTCCTACCTTGATTAAAGCCAGGAAGGAAGTGACCGCACAACATTATCACCGCATTTGGAGAAAATATGTTGCGTGGTGTGAGGCCAAGAAGGCCCCAACGGAGGAATTTCAATTGGGTCGATTCCTACATTTCCTGCAGGCAGGATTGTCTATGGGCCTCAAATTGGGATCTATTAAGGTTCAAATTTCAGCCTTATCGATTTTCTTCCAGAAAGAATTGGCTTCAGTGCCTGAAGTACAAACCTTTGTCAAAGGTGTACTACATATACAGCCCCCGATTGTGCCTCCAGTGGCACCGTGGGATCTCAACGTAGTTTTGGATTTTCTCAAATCCCATTGGTTTGAGCCGCTCAAATCGGTAGATTTTAAGTATCTTACATGGAAAGTAACCATGCTACTGGCCCAGGCTTCAGCCAGGAGAGTATCAGAATTGGCGGCTTTATCGTACAAAAGCCCATATCTGATTTTCCATTCGGACAGGGCAGAACTGCGGACGCGTCCTCAGTTTCTGCCTAAGGTGGTTTCGGCTTTTCACTTGAACCAGCCTATTGTGGTGCCTGCGGCTACTAGCGACTTGGAGGACTCCAAGTTGCTGGACGTTGTCAGAGCATTGAAAATATATATTTCAAGGACGGCTGGAGTCAGAAAATCTGACTCGCTGTTTATCCTGTATGCACCCAACAAGATGGGTGCTTCTGCGTCTAAGCAGACGATTGCTCGTTGGATCTGTAGCACAATCCAACTTGCACATTCTGTGGCAGGCCTGCCACAGCCTAAATCTGTAAATGCCCACTCCACAAGGAAGGTGGGCTCATCTTGGGCGGCTGCCCGAGGGGTCTCGGCATTACAACTTTGCCGAGCAGCTACGTGGTCAGGGGAGAACACGTTTGTAAAATTTTACAAATTTGATACTCTGGCTAAGGAGGACCTGGAGTTCTCTCATTCGGTGCTGCAGAGTCATCCGCACTCTCCCGCCCGTTTGGGAGCTTTGGTATAATCCCCATGGTCCTGACGGAGTCCCCAGCATCCACTAGGACGTTAGAGAAAATAAGAATTTACTTACCGATAATTCTATTTCTCATAGTCCGTAGTGGATGCTGGGCGCCCATCCCAAGTGCGGATTGTCTGCAATACTTGTACATAGTTATTGTTACAAAAATCGGGTTATTATTGTTGTGAGCCATCTTTTCAGAGGCTTCTTCGTTGTTATCATACTGTTAACTGGGTTCAAATCACAAGTTGTACGGTGTGATTGGTGTGGCTGGTATGAGTCTTACCCGGGATTCAAGATCCTTCCTTATTGTGTACGCTCGTCCGGGCACAGTACCTAACTGAGGCTTGGAGGAGGGTCATAGGGGGAGGAGCCAGTACACACCATGTGATCCTAAAAGCTTATTTTTTGTGCCCTGTCTCCTGCGGAGCCGCTATTCCCCATGGTCCTGACGGAGTCCCCAGCATCCACTACGGACTATGAGAAATAGAATTATCGGTAAGTAAATTCTTATTTTTGTTGAATTGCCGCATTTGTACCATTGCAGAAAAGTCGAATTTGTCAAATGTCGAATTTTAAAAAGTCGAATTTTGAAAGGATGCAAGAATAGGCCCCGCCCCCTTCTTCACATCAGCCGTCCCCTTCTACCCCTGTACCTTGCTCTCTCCTGTCTGTGCTCTCTCCCGTCTGTAGGACTAGGCCCCGCCCCCTTCTTACCCTCCAGTGACTGCTCTCTCCTGACAAGTGGACCAGGCCTGCCCCCTACACGCTGCTGGTGTCTTCATTGTTACTTGGTCTGGAGCTCCGTTGGGGAAAGAACTCACGTGAGCTCATTAAGAATGAGGAACTGGGATGTTTTAATTTTATTGTGAGTAGTGTAGTGTGGTGATGTAGTATGTTGTATGGGGGGTATAGTGTAACTATGAAGTGCAGCATATGGGAGGGCTATAGCATAGTGATGTAGTGTGGCATATGGGGGGTGGTAGCGCATAGGCGTGCGTACAGGGGGAGCCTGGTGCGCACAGGCACTCCCTAATGTCCAGCATCGCTGCACGCCACGCTTGCTGTGGCACAGTGATCGCTGAGTGTGTGATCGGTGGAGCCTAGCCTGTAGCTCATTTCCGTACCTCCCACCACCGCTGCGCCCGCCCCCCCTCTGCCTGCTGCTAATACTATGCTGAGTGCATTCGTCGGCGGCCTCACTGGGGGGACTGGTGTCACCTTGCAATGTGACGTGGTGATGTCCGCCTATGCTCTCCTCCCGCCCACCCGTGCTTTCCTCCCGCTGCGGTCTCTCAGTCCTAGTTTGCCGCGGCTGCCACACCACTGGCAGTGTTCCTCTAGGGGGGACTGGGAGCCGCCGGCAGACACATTCTTGTCAGTGCGGGTTCCGGATGGCAGGCGGCGGGTGGGAGGGCAGACGGGGAGCAGGTGTCACAAGGAGTGTGAGGGTAACTAATTCACAATACTTCCGCTCAACGTGGCACTGCTGGTCCTTCATCTCCCATGTCTCTTCACCAGGTGGCGGGCGGCCCGGAAATTAAGTGATGTGTTGTGCAGCAGTCAGTGTGAAGTGACTGTGAGTAACACTGATGGTGCTGATGATGCTGCTGCAGAATCGGGAAGCAATTAATTCATAAATATAATGTACTCTATCAGTGTATTATACATACATAAACATGTACATATGTGTATTTGTGTATACATGTATATACTAGAGATGAGCGCCTGAAATTTTTCGGGTTTTGTGTTTTGGTTTTGGGTTCGGTTCCGCGGCCGTGTTTTGGGTTCGAACGCGTTTTGGCAAAACCTCACCGAATTTTTTTTGTCGGATTCGGGTGTGTTTTGGATTCGGGTGTTTTTTTCAAAAAACACTAAAAAACAGCTTAAATCATAGAATTTGGGGGTCATTTTGATCCCAAAGTATTATTAACCTCAAAAACCATAATTTACACTCATTTTCAGTCTATTCTGAATACCTCACACCTCACAATATTATTTTTAGTCCTAAAATTTGCACCGAGGTCGCTGTGTGAGTAAGATAAGCAACCCTAGTGGCCGACACAAACACCGGGCCCATCTAGGAGTGGCACTGCAGTGTCACGCAGGATGTCCCTTCCAAAAAACCCTCCCCAAACAGCACATGACGCAAAGAAAAAAAGAGGCGCAATGAGGTAGCTGTGTGAGTAAGATTAGCGACCCTAGTGGCCGACACAAACACCGGGCCCATCTAGGAGTGGCACTGCAGTGTCACGCAGGATGGCCCTTCCAAAAAACCCTCCCCAAACAGCACATGACGCAAAGAAAAAAAGAGGCGCAATGAGGTAGCTGACTGTGTGAGTAAGATTAGCGACCCTAGTGGCCGACACAAACACCGGGCCCATCTAGGAGTGGCACTGCAGTGTCACGCAGGATGTCCCTTCCAAAAAAACCCTCCCCAATCAGCACATGATGCAAAGAAAAAGAAAAGAAAAAAGAGGTGCAAGATGGAATTGTCCTTGGGCCCTCCCACCCACCCTTATGTTGTATAAACAAAACAGGACATGCACACTTTAACCAACCCATCATTTCAGTGACAGGGTCTGCCACACGACTGTGACTGATATGACGGGTTGGTTTGGACCCCCCCAAAAAAGAAGCAATTAATCTCTCCTTGCACAAACTGGCTCTACAGAGGCAAGATGTCCACCTCATCTTCACCCTCCGATATATCACCGTGTACATCCCCCTCCTCACAGATTATCAATTCGTCCCCACTGGAATCCACCATCTCAGCTCCCTGTGTACTTTGTGGAGGCAATTGCTGCTGGTCAATGTCTCCGCGGAGGAATTGATTATAATTCATTTTAATGAACATCATCTTCTCCACATTTTCTGGATGTAACCTCATACGCCGATTGCTGACAAGGTGAGCGGCGGCACTAAACACTCTTTCGGAGTACACACTTGTGGGAGGGCAACTTAGGTAGAATAAAGCCAGTTTGTGCAAGGGCCTCCAAATTGCCTCTTTTTCCTGCCAGTATAAGTACGGACTGTGTGACGTGCCTACTTGGATGCGGTCACTCATATAATCCTCCACCATTCTATCAATGTTGAGAGAATCATATGCAGTGACAGTAGACGACATGTCCGTAATCGTTGTCAGGTCCTTCAGTCCGGACCAGATGTCAGCATCAGCAGTCGCTCCAGACTGCCCTGCATCACCGCCAGCGGGTGGGCTCGGAATTCTGAGCCTTTTCCTCGCACCCCCAGTTGCGGGAGAATGTGAAGGAGGAGATGTTGACAGGTCGCGTTCCGCTTGACTTGACAATTTTGTCACCAGCAGGTCTTTCAACCCCAGCAGACCTGTGTCTGCCGGAAAGAGAGATCCAAGGTAGGCTTTAAATCTAGGATCGAGCACGGTGGCCAAAATGTAGTGCTCTGATTTCAACAGATTGACCACCCGTGAATCCTTGTTAAGCGAATTAAGGGCTGCATCCACAAGTCCCACATGCCTAGCGGAATCGCTCCCTTTTAGCTCCTTCTTCAATGCCTCCAGCTTCTTCTGCAAAAGCCTGATGAGGGGAATGACCTGACTCAGGCTGGCAGTGTCTGAACTGACTTCACGTGTGGCAAGTTCAAAGGGCATCAGAACCTTGCACAACGTTGAAATCATTCTCCACTGCGCTTGAGACAGGTGCATTCCATCTCCTATATCGTGCTCAATTGTATAGGCTTGAATGGCCTTTTGCTGCTCCTCCAACCTCTGAAGCATATAGAGGGTTGAATTCCACCTCGTTACCACTTCTTGCTTCAGATGATGGCAGGGCAGGTTCAGTAGTTTTTGGTGGTGCTCCAGTCTTCTGTACGTGGTGCCTGTACGCCGAAAGTGTCCCGCAATTTTTCTGGCCACCGACAGCATCTCTTGCACGCCCCTGTCGTTTTTTAAAAAATTCTGCACCACCAAATTCAAGGTATGTGCAAAACATGGGACGTGCTGGAATTTGCCCATATTTAATGCACACACAATATTGCTGGCGTTGTCCGATGCCACAAATCCACAGGAGAGTCCAATTGGGGTAAGCCATTCCGCGATGATCTTCCTCAGTTGCCGTAAGAGGTTTTCAGCTGTGTGCGTATTCTGGAAAGCGGTGATACAAAGCGTAGCCTGCCTAGGAAAGAGTTGGCGTTTGCGAGATGCTGCTACTGGTGCCGCCGCTGCTGTTCTTGCGGCGGGAGTCCATACATCTACCCAGTGGGCTGTCACAGTCATATAGTCCTGACCCTGCCCTGCTCCACTTGTCCACATGTCCGTGGTTAAGTGGACATTGGGTACAACTGCATTTTTTAGGACACTGGTGAGTCTTTTTCTGACGTCCGTGTACATTCTCGGTATCGCCTGCCTACAGAAGTGGAACCTAGATGGTATTTGGTAACGGGGGCACACTGCCTCAATAAATTGTCTAGTTCCCTGTGAACTAACGGCGGATACCGGACGCACGTCTAACACCAACATAGTTGTCAAGGACTCAGTTATCCGCTTTGCAGTAGGATGACTGCTGTGATATTTCATCTTCCTCGCAAAGGACTGTTGAACAGTCAATTGCTTACTGGAAGTAGTACAAGTGGGCTTACGACTTCCCCTCTGGGATGACCATCGACTCCCAGCGGCAACAACAGCAGCGCCAGCAGCAGTAGGCGTTACACGCAAGGATGCATCGGAGGAATCCCAGGCAGGAGAGGACTCGTCAGACTTGCCAGTGACATGGCCTGCAGGACTATTGGCATTCCTGGGGAAGGAGGAAATTGAGACTGAGGGAGTTGGTGGGGTGGTTTGCGTGAGCTTGGTTACAAGAGGAAGGGATTTACTGGTCAGTGGACTGCTTCCGCTGTCACCCAAAGTTTTTGAACTTGTCACTGACTTATTATGAATGCGCTGCAGGTGACGTATAAGGGAGGATGTTCCGAGGTGGTTAACGTCCTTACCCCTACTTATTACAGCTTGACAAAGGGAACACACGGCTTGACACCTGTTGTCCGCATTTCTGGTGAAATACCTCCACACCGAAGAGCTGATTTTTTTGGTATTTTCACCTGGCATGTCAACGGCCATATTCCTCCCACGGACAACAGGTGTCTCCCCGGGTGCCTGACTTAAACAAACCACCTCACCATCAGAATCCTCCTGGTCAATTTCCTCCCCAGCGCCAGCAACACCCATATCCTCCTCATCCTGGTGTACTTCAACACTGACATCTTCAATCTGACTATCAGGAACTGGACTGCGGGTGCTCCTTCCAGCACTTGCAGGGGGCGTGCAAATGGTGGAAGGCGCATGCTCTTCACGTCCAGTGTTGGGAAGGTCAGGCATCGCAACCGACACAATTGGACTCTCCTTGTGGATTTGGGATTTCAAAGAACGCACAGTTCTTTGCGGTGCTTTTGCCAGCTTGAGTCTTTTCAGTTTTCTAGCGAGAGGCTGAGTGCTTCCATCCTCATGTGAAGCTGAACCACTAGCCATGAACATAGGCCAGGGCCTCAGCCGTTCCTTGCCACTCCGTGTGGTAAATGGCATATTGGCAAGTTTACGCTTCTCCTCCGACAATTTTATTTTAGGTTTTGGAGTCCTTTTTTTACTGATATTTGGTGTTTTGGTTTTGACATGCTCTGTACTATGCCATTGGGCATCGGCCTTGGCAGACGACGTTGCTGGCATTTCATCGTCTCGGCCATGACTAGTGGCAGCAGCTTCAGCACGAGGTGGAAGTGGATCTTGATCTTTCCCTAATTTTGGAACCTCAACATTTTTGTTCTCCATATTTTAATAGGCACAACTAAAAGGCACCTCAGGTAAACAATGGAGATGGATGGATTGGATACTAGTATACAATTATGGACGGGCTGCCGAGTGCCGACACAGAGGTAGCCACAGCCGTGAACTACCGCACTGTACTGTGTCTGCTGCTAATATATAGACTGGTTGATAAAGAGATAGTATACTCGTAACTAGTATGAATGTATAAAGAAAGAAAAAAAAACCACGGTTAGGTGGTATATACAATTATGGACGGGCTGCCGAGTGCCGACACAGAGGTAGCCACAGCCGTGAACTACCGCACTGTACTGTGTCTGCTGCTAATATATAGACTGGTTGATAAAGAGATAGTATACTCGTAACTAGTATGTATGTATAAAGAAAGAAAAAAAAACCACGGTTAGGTGGTATATACAATTATGGACGGGCTGCCGAGTGCCGACACAGAAGTAGCCACAGCCGTGAACTACCGCACTGTACTGTGTCTGCTGCTAATATATAGACTGGTTGATAAAGAGATAGTATACTCGTAACTAGTATGTATGTATAAAGAAAGAAAAAAAAACCACGGTTAGGTGGTATATACAATTATGGACGGGCTGCCGAGTGCCGACACAGAGGTAGCCACAGCCGTGAACTACCGCACTGTACTGTGTCTGCTGCTAATATATAGACTGGTTGATAAAGAGATAGTATACTCGTAACTAGTATGTATGTATAAAGAAAGAAAAAAAAACCACGGTTAGGTGGTATATACAATTATGGACGGGCTGCCGAGTGCCGACACAGAGGTAGCCACAGCCGTGAACTACCGCACTGTACTGTGTCTGCTGCTAATATATAGACTGGTTGATAAAGAGATAGTATACTCGTAACTAGTATGTATGTATAAAGAAAGAAAAAAAAACCACGGTTAGGTGGTATATACAATTATGGACGGGCTGCCGAGTGCCGACACAGAGGTAGCCACAGCCGTGAACTACCGCACTGTACTGTGTCTGCTGCTAATATATAGACTGGTTGATAAAGAGATAGTATACTCGTAACTAGTATGTATGTATAAAGAAAGAAAAAAAAACCACGGTTAGGTGGTATATACAATTATGGACGGGCTGCCGAGTGCCGACACAGAGGTAGCCACAGCCGTGAACTACCGCACTGTACTGTGTCTGCTGCTAATATATAGACTGGTTGATAAAGAGATAGTATACTCGTAACTAGTATGTATGTATAAAGAAAGAAAAAAAAACCACGGTTAGGTGGTATATACAATTATGGACGGGCTGCCGAGTGCCGACACAGAGGTAGCCACAGCCGTGAACTACCGCACTGTACTGTGTCTGCTGCTAATATAGACTGGTTGATAAAGAGATAGTATACTACTAATATTATATATACTGGTGGTCAGGTCACTGGTCACTAGTCACACTGGCAGTGGCACTCCTGCAGCAAAAGTGTGCACTGTTTAATTTTAATATAATATTATGTACTCCTGGCTCCTGCTATAACCTATAACTGGCACTGCAGTAGTGCTCCCCAGTCTCCCCCACAATTATAAGCTGTGTGAGCTGAGCAGTCAGACAGATATATAATATATATAGATGATGCAGCACACTGGCCTGAGCCTGAGCAGTGCACACAGATATGGTATGTGACTGACTGAGTCACTGTGTGTATCGCTTTTTTCAGGCAGAGAACGGATATATTAAATAAACTGCACTGTGTGTCTGGTGGTCACTCACTATATAATATATTATGTACTCCTGGCTCCTGCTATAACCTATAACTGGCACTGCAGTAGTGCTCCCCAGTCTCCCCCACAATTATAAGCTGTGTGAGCTGAGCAGTCAGACAGATATATAATATTATATATAGATAATAGATGATGCAGCACACTGGCCTGAGCCTGAGCAGTGCACACAGATATGGTATGTGACTGAGTCACTGTGTGCTGTGTATCGCTTTTTTCAGGCAGAGAACGGATTATAAATAAAAGTGGTGGTCAGTCACTGGTCACTATCAGCAAAACTCTGCACTGTACACTACTGAGTACTCCTAATGCTCCCCAAAATTAGTAAATCAAGTGTCTAAACGGAGAGGACGCCAGCCACGTCCTCTCCCTATCAATCTCAATGCACGTGTGAAAATGGCGGCGACGCGCGGCTCCTTATATAGAATCCGAGTCTCGCGATAGAATCCGAGCCTCGCGAGAATCCGACAGCGTCATGATGACGTTCGGGCGCGCTCGGGTTAACCGAGCAAGGCGGGAAGATCCGAGTCGCTCGGACCCGTGAAAAAAAACATGAAGTTCTGGCGGGTTGGGATTCAGAGAAACCAAACCCGCTCATCTCTAGTATATACATGAGTGTGTGTGCATATATATATATATATATATACAGCCAGTTCCCAGGAACAAAAGTCCTCCCCCGCTTCCGCTAAGTCCACAGCATGACGCTGGGGCTCCACTGGTGGAGCCAGGTGCGGTGGGGGCCTGTCTCAAGTGCTTCAGCAATCAGTGGGCTTGCTCACAGGTGGATCCCTGGATTCTACAAGTAGTGTCTCAGGGATTCAAGCTGGAATTCGAGACGTCTCCCCCTCGCCGTTTCCTAAAATCTGCCTTGCCAACATCTCCCTTGGACAGGGAGGCTGTGATAGAGGCAAATTCACAAGCTGTATTTGCAGCAGGCGATAGTCAAGGTACCCCTCCTTCAACAAGGAAGGGGTTACTATTCCACAATGTTTGTGGTACCGAAACCGGACGGTTCGGTGAGACCCATTTTAAATTTTAAATCTTTGAACACGTATATAAAACGGTTCAAGTTCAAGATGGAATCGCTCAGGGCGGTTATCTCAAGCCTGGAGGAAGGGGATTACATGGTATCACTGGACATCAAGGATGCTTACCTGCATGTCCCCATTTACTCTCCTCACCAGGAGTACCTCAGATTTGTGGTACAGGACTGTCATTACCAATTCCAGACGCTGCCGTTTGGTCTGTCCACGGCACCGAGGGTGTTTACCAAGGTAATGGCCGAGATGATGATACTCCTGCGAAAAAAGGGAGTTATAATTATCCCGTACTTGGACGATCTCCTGATAAAGGCGAGGTCCAAGGAACAGTTGTTGATCGGAGTAGCACTTGCTCGGCAGGTGCTACAACAGCACGGCTGGATCCTGAATATTCCAAAGTCGCAGCTGGTTCCTGCAACACGTCTATTGTTCCTGGGGATGGTTCTGGACACAGAACAGAAAAGGGTGTTTCTCCCGGAGGAGAAGGACAAGGAGTTGTCATCGCTAGTCAGAGACCTCCTAAGACCAAAACAGGTGTCGGTGCACCACTGCACGCGAGTCCTGGGAAAGATGGTAGCTTCTTACGAAGCAATTCCGTTCGGAAGGTTCCATGCACGGATCTTTCAGTGGGATCTGTTGGACAAGTGGTCCGGATCGCATCTTCAGATGCATCAGAGGATAACCCTGTCTGCAAGGACCAGGGTGTCTCTACTGTGGTGGCTGCAGAGTGCTCATCTTCTGGAGGGCCGCAGATTCGGCATACAGGACTGGGTCCTGGTAACCACGGACGCCAGCCTTCGAGGCTGGGGAGCAGTCACACAGGGAAGAAATTTCCAGGGACTATGGTCAAGCCAGGAAATGTCCCTACACATAAATATTCTGGAACTAAGAGCTATTTACAATGCCCTAAGTCAGGCAAGACCCTTGCTTCAAAGTCAGCCAGTACTGATTCAGTCAGACAACATCACGGCGGTCGCCCATGTAAACCGACAAGGCGGCACGAGAAGCAGGATGGCGATGGCAGAAGCCACGAAGATTCTCCGATGGGCGGAAAATCACGTGTTAGCACTGTCGGCAGTGTTTATTCCGGGAGTGGACAACTGGGAAGCAGACTTCCTCAGCAGATACGACCTCCACCCGGGAGAGTGGGGACTTCATCCAGAAGTCTTCCGGCTGATTACAAACCGATGGGAATGGCCACAGGTGGACATGATGGCGTCCCGCCTCAACAAAAAGCTAGAAAACTATTGCGCCAGGTCAAGGGACCCTCAGGCGATAGCGTTGGACGCTCTAGTGACACCGTGGGTGTACCGGTCGGTTTATGTGTTTCCTCCTCTTCCTCTCATACCAAGGGTGCTGAGGATAATAAGAAGGAGAAGAGTAAGAACTATACTCATTATTCCGGATTGGCCAAGAAGAGCTTGGTACCCAGAACTTCAAGAAATGATCTCGGAGGACCCATGGCCTCTACCGCTCAGACAAGACCTGCTGCAGCAGGGGCCTTGTCTGTTCCAAGACTTACCGTGGCTGCGTTTGACGGCATGGCTGTTGAACACCGAATCCTGAAGGAAAAGGGCATTCCGGAGGAAGTCATTCCTACGCTGATCAAAGCCAGGAAGGACGTGACCGCAAAACATTATCACCACATATGGCGAAAATATGTTGCATGGTGTGAGGACAGGAAGGCCCCAACGGAGGAATTTCAACTGGGTCGATTCCTGCACTTCCTACAGTCAGGGGTGAATATGGGCCTCAAATTGGGGTCCATTAAGGTCCAGATTTCGGCTCTGTCGATTTTCTTCCAAAAAGAACTGGCTTCCCTGCCGGAAGTTCAGACTTTTGTTAAAGGAGTGCTGCATATTCAGCCTCCTTTTGTGCCTCCAGTGGCACCTTGGGATCTCAACGTGGTGTTGGATTTCCTTAAATCACATTGGTTTGAGCCACTTAAAACCGTGGAGTTAAAATATCTCACGTCGAAAGTGGTCATGCTATTGGCCCTGGCTTCGGCCAGGCGTGTGTCAGAGTTGGCGGCTTTGTCATGTAAAAGCCCTTATGTGATTTTCCATATGGATAGGGCGGAATTGAGGACTCATCCCCAATTTCTGCCTAAGGTGGTTTCAGCGTTTCATTTGAACCAACCTATTGTGGTGCCTGCGGCTACTCGGAACTTGGAGGATTCCAAGTTGCTGGATGTAGTCAGGGCCCTGAAAATTTATGTTTCCAGAATGGCTGGAGTCAGGAAAACTGACTCGCTGTTTATCCTCTACGCACCAAACAAGATGGGTGCTCCTGCTTCAAAGCAGACTATTGCTCGCTGGATATGTAGCACAATTCAGCTTGCACATTCTGCGGCGGGACTGCCGCATTCTAGATCAGTAAAAGCCCATTCCACGAGGAAGGTGGGCTCTTCTTGGGCGGCTGCCCGAGGGGTCTCTGCTTTACAACTTTGCCGAGCTGCTACTTGGTCGGGGTCAAACACATTTGCAAGATTTTACAAGTTTGACACCCTGGCTGAGGAGGACCTGGAGTTCGCTCATTCGGTGCTGCAGAGTCATCCGCACTCTCCCTCCCGTTTGGGAGCTTTGATATAATCCCCATGGTCCTTACGGAGTCCCAGCATCCACTTAGGACGTCAGAGAAAATAAGATTTTACTCACCGGTAAATCTATTTCTCGTAGTCCGTAGTGGATGCTGGGCGCCCATCCCAAGTACTTGTACATAGTTATTGTTAACAAAAGGGTTATTGTTGAGAGCCATCTGTGCAGAGGCTCCGTTGTTGTCATACTGTTAACTGGGTATAATATCACGAGTTGTACGGTGTGATTGGTGTGGCTGGTATGAGTCTTACCCGGGATTCAAAATCCTTCCTTAGTGTCAGCTCATCCGGGCACAGTATCCTAACTGAGGTCTGGAGGAGGGTCATAGGGGGAGGAGCCAGTGCACACCAGGTAGTCCTAAAGCTCTCTTTAGTTGTGCCAAGTCTCCTGCGGAGCCGCTATTCCCCATGGTCCTTACGGAGTCCCAGCATCCACTACGGACTACGAGAAATAGATTTACCGGTGAGTAAAATCTTATTATATATATATATATATATATATATATATATATATATGACTTGGGGTTTGTTTTATTAGATAGAGCATGTCCCTGTGAAGTGCCTTTTGGGGTTGTGGTTTTTCAGAAAGTTACAGGTTTTTTTTAATTAAGAGAAATATGCCCCATTATAGAGATCGGGCATTTCAATTTGTTGCGCCTGCGCAGTGGCCGCCAGCAGGGGGTGTACTAGAGTGCCTTCTCTTGAGAGCCGCAATATGGCCGCCTTCTCCCCGGTTATTCTGTAAATAGGAAAATAACCTCACAGGTTCACATAGGGCAGAGTTGCCACTACTAGTGCAGGGCTGTAACTTACAGTACTAAGGAAAAGCCATATACTAAAGCGGCACGGTGACCTCACCCCTCTCAGAGACACCAGGGCGCAGCACACTGGTACACACACCTGTTAGCTCAGGGCAGCACTATAGGACCCTCCTGTAATGCTGTGCTGGCGGCGTGTAGTGATCAGGGCACTGGGAGACTGGCTGGCTGGTCTCCGTCTCTGCTGCCTATAGAACTTCCACCTCTGTTATATATCAGGGCTGCTCTCCTGTTGTTATGATTCCAATACTCTGGTCTGGGGATATCTTATAGCAAGGACCTGAGTACTGGAACGTAATGCTTGGAAAGGGAGTGGGAACGGGAATAGCCCCTGGCGCCCTATCTCCGTTGTCTCGCCCGTGCTGTCAGAAATCTCTTGCGAGACTATGGTTGCTTGGGCCCATGGCAGCCGCGTTTGAATGGCGGATTACATCTGCCCAACTCGGATGCCCCCTCAGGTCTTAATGGGAGACAAAGAGAAATCCGAGACAGGGTGATAACAAGGGGCCCTCTACTAAACAACAAAGCCAGGGGCTCAAAACTAACTTTAAACTAGAGTATGTGCGGAAAACCGCCAGGGAAAAGGACAACCAAAATACCCACTTGTCCACTCTTCTACCCGGCACCGGCGAGTTCCGGAGAGGAGTGTGGGAGCGTAAACCTCCGCAAATGCACCAACACAGAATACAAAATAAAGCGGCCTAGGCCGCAGCACGCGGCAGAGCCGCCACTCACGAAAACCACACGAGATCCTCTAGCGACTGTTGCGGGTAAATGAGGACTGGAAGACTCCTTGGGAAGAGATGACAACACTAAGATTCAGGAACTCTGAGGACAGGAATGACCGGACACAGCAGAACTGGAACAGACGTCAGCAAACCAAAGCAGCATGCAGGAAGCTATTACCGGCGTCTGTGTGAAGCACTGAGAAGGTATTTAGCAGGGAGTCCTTCAATCAGAAGTTCAGAGCCTGATTAGCACAATGCCGTGCAGCTGCCTTGCTGCACGACCAGAAGACAAGTGTGTGTGTGTAGTTCACTTGATTGACCCTGCAAGGGGAGCGCAGTCCGTCCGTGGCGTCCCCGTTGCTAGGGTCCAGGCGGCTCAGCGCGCCCGGCGTCCTAGCATTGCTAGGGAGCCGGCGGCTAGCACGCTCGGCGTCCCTAGTTGCTAGACGCTGGGCAGCGAGGACATCGCGGACCACGGCGCCTAACACCTGTGTGTTCTCTTCCTCTCCTACCTCACACTGGAACTGGCCGCCCAGAGAACGAGAGGGCAGCGGCTGACATCAGAGAGGGTGCAGCAATCTGTGTGGGCAGAGCCCCTCACAGCAAGGTGTCCTTATGCTGTGCCCCGTGTAATCACTGTGATCCATACAGACTCTCACCCTGGTATGCTCTCTATTATTTATTTTTTTACACTGCGGCATGCTCGAGGGAAGGGAGCAGGCACCACCCCACCGCCACTACTCCTCCGCCAGCATCACTGCCGAGCCGGTCAGTGTTCCGGCGGCAATGAGCAGTAGGCAGCCACCAGCAACAACAGTCAGGAAGCTGTTACTCCCGGCAGCAGTAGCGTCAAGCTGCAATTCAGCCAGCGGCACGATGATCCGGGAGACAGTGGCAGCACAGGGAAGCAGTACCCCCTCCAATCGCAGCACCAACTAGGAGACTGAGGCAGCAACCTGCCCCCAGCAGCAGCACCACCCTGATGATAGGTAAGATGCATTTTGGTGTCACAAGAAGGTGGCCGGAGTAGTGGCTGGCTGTGGTCACACCCCGGGGAAAAGTGATAGTGATTTCAGTGTTCCCTTGCGCGGGGATTGGATGTGTAGAATTATGGAGGCTATGTATGTATAGATGTGAGCGGCAGTGTGCGGATGTATGAGAGCGGCAGTGTGCGGATGTATGAGAGCGGCAATGTACGGCTGTATAACTGTGTCGGTGTGCGGCTGTATGAGTGCGATGGTGTGCGGCTGTATGCGTGCGGCGGTGTGCTGCTGTAAGAGTGCGGCAGTGTGCGGCTGTAAGAGTACGGCTGTAAGAGTGCGGCTGTAAGAGTGCGGGGTTGTACGGATGTATGAGAGCGGGGTTGTACGGATGTATGAGAGCGGGGTTGTACGGATGTATGAGAGCGGCAGTGTATGGATGTATGAGAGCAACAGTGTACAGTTGTGTGAGAGCGGCAGTGTACGGATGTATGAGAGCGGCAGTGTATGGATGGCAGCGTCATAGGGAGGGATGTCGGAATGCTGTTATAGGGTTCCTAATACAAAATGCCACGTTGGGCTTGATGGGCAGGTATTGCGGCAAGCACACCCAAATTGGCATCTGACGTCGCCTGCAGTCCACACTGTTGTGAGGAGTCAGAGTTAATTTTGACTGTGTAGTGTACTCACAGAGGACATACCGCCCGTCCCCTCCTCGCATCTGAGCAGCAGGTCAGGCTCTTATTTTCTTTTTAATCAGGAGAGGCCGAGTGAACTGTGAGCAGGGGTGCAGAGCTACATGGGACCCAGAGGGGCTGCTGTGCTGTCAGAGAGGGAGAGGAAGAGAGAGATGAAGCTACTGCAGATCCCCAGCTGATTGTGAGGTGCCGGGTTGAAGGGTGATGTGATCACCCTTCTCCCTCGCTGCCGCTGGGGACCGCATCTAGGCTTCCTCCATCGAGGGCATGCGGCGCAGCAGTGGGCAGCGTGTAATGAGTTTGTCTGACTCATTATACTGCTGCCTGTTGTGGACACCTCCGTCCGTACGGACTGGTGTACATGCCCAGCACAGAGGTGACAGTGTTGGTGGAAGTGCTGCCCAGTTCTGACCCTGCAGGCCTCCCTGATCTGACTGCGGCCGCTGCTACTGCTGCGGCCCGAAACCCCTGCCGGTCCCCTCCATAGACTTCTGCCTGTCCAGCGCTGAGGTACTAGGGGTATCCCAGCTGCGGGAAGGGTATGTCTCTGGCTTTCTCTCCGGCAGGGGAAGGTGACAGCGGCGGAGGAAGTGTTGCCCACCTCAGACACTGCAGGCTTCCCCGATCCAGCTGCGGCCACAGCTGATGCTGCCAGAACCCCCTGCTGGTCTCCTTTGTTGACTGCCGCATGGCCAGTGCTGAAGTACTGGGGGTAGGCCAGCTACGGGAAGAGTGTCTCTGCCTCGGGCTCTCTCTCTCTGTCAGGGGAAGGAAGGGCTGATTCTCTGGCACAACAGGGAGGGCTAGGCTGCAGGAACACAGCACTGGAAGAAACAGGAGGCCGAACTCATGACCAAAAAGTGAGCAGTGCAGTGATCAGCCCCCTAGTCTTTCCCTCTCTCTGGGTGCAGAGCTGTATTCTACAGAGAGAGCTGGGATGGGAAGAAGGGGAACGGCACCTGACACACACATACACGCGCGGCACCTGACACACACATACACGCGCAACACCTGACACACACACATACACGTGCGGCACCTGACACACACACAC
>NW_026968785.1:0-70000 GCF_028390025.1 Pseudophryne corroboree
CATGGAATTCGAACCAATGACAGTCTTAATTTGATAGTGCAAACCCAACACCTTACTAACTGTGCTAACCAGACTGTGCATAGAAACACACAATTTATCAGAGATTTAAGTGAATAAGCTACAGTGTCCAAGGTACTAAACATAATATATTCTATGGGGTGTCATAAGCAAGTCATTAGAATACTTTCCTACTAAATTTATAAGACATATGCATTCAATATTTAAGTAAACAAAGAGAAAATAAAGCTATCTATTGGGTTTCACTAAAAAGTCCATTGGAAGACTTGACTATTGTTGTTAAAAGACATAGGCATTCATATTATAGAGCCACAAACCACACTAGTAAAATAAAAACATGATAACATGGAATTCGAACCAATGACAGTCTTAATTTGATAGTGCAAACCCAACACCTTACTAACTGTGCTAACCAGACTGTGCATAGAAACACAATTTATCAGAGATTTAAGTGAGTAAGCTACAGTGTCCAAGGTACTAAACATAATATATTCTATGGGGTGTCATAAGCAAGTCATTAGAATACTTTCCTACTAAATTTATAAGACATATGTATTCAATATTTAAGTAAACAAAGAGAAAATAAAGCTATCTATTGGGTTTCACTAAAAAGTCCATTGGAAGACTTGACTATTGTTGTTAAAAGACATAGGCATTCATATTATAGAGCTACAAACCACACTAGTAAAATAAAAACATGATAACATGGGATTCAAACCAATGACAGTCTTAATTTGATAGTGCAAACCCAACACTTTACTAACTGTGCTAACCAGACTGTGCATAGCAAATGCACAATTTATCAGAGATTTACGTGAATAAGCTACAGTGTCCAAGGTACTAAACATAATATATTCTATGGGGTGTCATAAGCAAGTCATTAGAATACTTTCCTACTAAATTTATAAGACATAAGCATTCAATATTTGAGTAAACAAAGAGAAAATAAAGCTATCTATTGGGCTTCACTAAAAAGTCCATTGGAAGACTTGACTATTGTTGTTAAAAGACATAGGCATTCATATTATAGAGCCACAAACCACACTAGTAAAAAAAAAATGATAACATGGGATTCAAACCAATGACAGTCTTAATTTGATAGTGCAAACCCAACACCTTACTAACTGTGCTAACCAGACTGTGCATACCAGACTTATAATTTATCAGAGATTTAAGTGAATAAGCTACAGTGTCTAAGGTACTAATCATAATATATTCTATGGGGTGTCATAAGCAAGTTATTAGAATACTTTCCTACTACATTTATAAGACATATGCATTCAATATTTGAGTAAACAAAGAGAAAATAAAGCTCTATATTGGGTTTCACTAAAAAGTCCATTTGAAGACTTGACTATTGTTTTTAAAAGACATAGGCATTCATATTATAGAGCCACAAACCACACTAGTAAAATAAAAAATGATAACATGGGATTCGAACCAATGACAGTCTTAATTTGATAGTGCAAACCCAACACCTTACTAACTGTGCTAACCACACTGTGCATAGCAGATGCCTAATTCATCAGAGATTTAAGTGAATAAGCTACAGTGTCCAAGGTACTAAACATAATATATTCTATGGGGTGTCATAAGCATGTCATTTGAATACTTTCCTACTAAATCTATAAGACATATGCATTCAATATTTGAGTAAACAAAGAGAAAATAAAGCTATCTATTGGGTTTCACTAAAAAGTCCATTGGAAGACTTGACTATTGTTGTTAAAAGACATAGGCATTCATATTATAGAGCCACAAACCACACTAGTAAAATAAAAACATGATAACATGGAATTCGAACCAATGACAGTCTTAATTTGATAGTGCAAACCCAACACCTTACTAACTGTGCTAACCAGACTGTGCATAGAAACACCCAATTTATCAGAGATTTAAGTGAATAAGCTACAGTGTCCAAGGTACTAAACATAATATATTCTATGGGGTGTCATAAGCAAGTCATTAGAATACTTTCCTACTAAATTTATAAGACATATGCATTCAATATTTAAGTAAACAAAGAGAAAATAAAGCTATCTATTGGGTTTCACTAAAAAGTCCATTGGAAGACTTGACTATTGTTGTTAAAAGACATAGGCATTCATATTATAGAGCTACAAACCACACTAGTAAAATAAAAACATGATAACATGGGATTCAAACCAATGACAGTCTTAATATGATAGTGCAAACCCAACACTTTACTAACTGTGCTAACCAGACTGTGCATAGCAAATGCACAATTTATCAGAGATTTAAGTGAATAAGCTACAGTGTCCAAGGTACTAAACATAATATATTCTATGGGGTGTCATAAGCAAGTCATTAGAATACTTTCCTACTAAATTTATAAGACATAAGCATTCAATATTTGAGTAAACAAAGAGAAAATAAAGCTATCTATTGGGTTTCACTAAAAAGTCCATTGGAAGACTTGACTATTGTTGTTAAAAGACATAGGCATTCATATTATAGAGCCACAAACCACACTAGTAAAATAAAAAATGATAACATGGGATTCGAACCAATGACAGTCTTAATTTGATAGTGCAAACCCAACACCTTACTAACTGTGCTAACCACACTGTGCATAGCAGATGCCCAATTTATCAGAGATTTAAGTGAATAAGCTACAGTGTCCAAGGTACTAAACATAATATATTCTATGGGGTGTCATAAGCAAGTCATTAGAATACTTTCCTTCTAAATTTATAAGACATATGCATTCAATATTTGAGTAAACAAAGAGAAAATAAAGCTATCTAATGGGTATCACTAAAAAGTCCATTGGAAGACTTGACTATTGTTGTTAAAAGACATAGGCATTCATATTATAGAGCTACAAACCACACTAGTAAAATAAAAACATGATAACATGGGATTCGAACCAATGACAGTCTTAATTTGATAGTGCAAACCCAACACTTTACTAACTGTGCTAACCAGACTGTGCATAGCAAATGCTCAATTTATCAGAGATTTACGTGAATAAGCTACAGTGTCCAAGGTACTAAACATAATATATTCTATGGGGTGTCATAAGCAAGTCATTAGAATACTTTCCTACTAAATTTATAAGACATAAGCATTCAATATTTGAGTAAACAAAGAGAAAATAAAGCTATCTATTGGGTTTCACTAAAAAGTCCATTGGAAGACTTGACTATTGTTGTTAAAAGACATAGGCATTCATATTATAGAGCCACAAACCACACTAGTAAAAAAAAAAATGATAACATGGGATTCAAACCAATGACAATCTTAATTTGATAGTGCAAACCCAACACCTTACTAACTGTGCTAACCAGACTGTGCATACCAGACTCATAATTTATCAGAGATTTAAGTGAATAAGCTACAGTGTCTAAGGTACTAAACATAATATATTCTATGGGGTGTCATAAGCAAGTTATTAGAATACTTTCCTACTACATTTATAAGACATATGCATTCAATATTTGAGTAAACAAAGGGAAAATAAAGCTATATATTGGGTTTCACTAAAAAGTCCATTTGAAGACTTGACTATTGTTTTTAAAAGACATAGGCATTCATATTATAGAGCCACAAACCACACTAGTAAAATAAAAACATGATAACATGGAATTCGAACCAATGACAGTCTTAATTTGATAGTGCAAACCCAACACCTTACTAACTGTGCTAACCAGACTGTGCATAGAAACACACAATTTATCAGAGATTTAAGTGAATAAGCTACAGTGTCCAAGGTACTAAACATAATATATTCTATGGGGTGTCATAAGCAAGTCATTAGAATACTTTCCTACTAAATTTATAAGACATATGCATTCAATATTTAAGTAAACAAAGAGAAAATAAAGCTATCTATTGGGTTTCACTAAAAAGTCCATTGGAAGACTTGACTATTGTTGTTAAAAGACATAGGCATTCATATTATAGAGCCACAAACCACACTAGTAAAATAAAAACATGATAACATGGAATTCGAACCAATGACAGTCTTAATTTGATAGTGCAAACCCAACACCTTACTAACTGTGCTAACCAGACTGTGCATAGAAACACACAATTTATCAGAGATTTAAGTGAATAAGCTACAGTGTCCAAGGTACTAAACATAATATATTCTATGGGGTGTCATAAGCAAGTCATTAGAATACTTTCCTACTAAATTTATAAGACATATGTATTCAATATTTAAGTAAACAAAGAGAAAATAAAGCTATCTATTGGGTTTCACTAAAAAGTCCATTGGAAGACTTGACTATTGTTGTTAAAAGACATAGGCATTCATATTATAGAGCTACAAACCACACTAGTAAAATAAAAAATGATAACATGGGATTCGAACCAATGACAGTCTTAATTTGATAGTGCAAACCCAACACCTTACTAACTGTGCTAACCACACTGTGCATAGCAGATGCCCAATTTATCAGAGATTTAAGTGAATAAGCTACAGTGTCCAAGGTACTAAACATAATATATTCTATGGGGTGTCATAAGCAAGTCATTAGAATACTTTCCTTCTAAATTTATAAGACATATGCATTCAATATTTGAGTAAACAAAGAGAAAATAAAGCTATCTATTGGGTTTCACTAAAAAGTCCATTGGAAGACTTGACTATTGTTGTTAAAAGACATAGGCATTCATATTATAGAGCTACAAACCACACTAGTAAAATAAAAACATGATAACATGGGATTCGAACCAATGACAGTCTTAATTTGATAGTGCAAACCCAACACTTTACTAACTGTGCTAACCAGACTGTGCATAGCAGATGCACAATTTATCAGAGATTTACGTGAATAAGCTACAGTGTCCAAGGTACTAAACATAATATAGTCTATGGGGTGTCATAAGCAAGTCATTAGAATACTTTCCTACTAAATTTATAAGACATAAGCATTCAATATTTGAGTAAACAAAGAGAAAATAAAGCTATCTATTGGGTTTCACTAAAAAGTCCATTGGAAGACTTGACTATTGTTGTTAAAAGACATAGGCATTCATATTATAGAGCCACAAACCACACTAGTAAAAAAAAATGATAGCATGGGATTCAAACCAATGACAATCTTAATTTGATAGTGCAAACCCAACACCTTACTAACTGTGCTAACCAGACTGTGCATACCAGACTCATAATTTATCAGAGATTTAAGTGAATAAGCTACAGTGTCTAAGGTACTAAACATAATATATTCTATGGGGTGTCATAAGCAAGTTATTAGAATACTTTCCTACTACATTTATAAGACATATGCATTCAATATTTGAGTAAACAAAGGGAAAATAAAGCTATATATTGGGTTTCACTAAAAAGTCCATTTGAAGACTTGACTATTGTTTTTAAAAGACATAGGCATTCATATTATAGAGCCACAAACCACACTAGTAAAATAAAAACATGATAACATGGAATTCGAACCAATGACAGTCTTAATTTGATAGTGCAAACCCAACACCTTACTAACTGTGCTAACCAGACTGTGCATAGAAACACACAATTTATCAGAGATTTAAGTGAATAAGCTACAGTGTCCAAGGTACTAAACATAATATATTCTATGGGGTGTCATAAGCAAGTCATTAGAATACTTTCCTACTAAATTTATAAGACATATGCATTCAATATTTAAGTAAACAAAGAGAAAATAAAGCTATCTATTGGGTTTCACTAAAAAGTCCATTGGAAGACTTGACTATTGTTGTTAAAAGACATAGGCATTCATATTATAGAGCCACAAACCACACTAGTAAAATAAAAACATGATAACATGGAATTCGAACCAATGACAGTCTTAATTTGATAGTGCAAACCCAACACCTTACTAACTGTGCTAACCAGACTGTGCATAGAAACACACAATTTATCAGAGATTTAAGTGAATAAGCTACAGTGTCCAAGGTACTAAACATAATATATTCTATGGGGTGTCATAAGCAAGTCATTAGAATACTTTCCTACTAAATTTATAAGACATATGTATTCAATATTTAAGTAAACAAAGAGAAAATAAAGCTATCTATTGGGTTTCACTAAAAAGTCCATTGGAAGACTTGACTATTGTTGTTAAAAGACATAGGCATTCATATTATAGAGCTACAAACCACACTAGTAAAATAAAAACATGATAACATGGGATTCAAACCAATGACAGTCTTAATTTGATAGTGCAAACCCAACACTTTACTAACTGTGCTAACCAGACTGTGCATAGCAAATGCACAATTTATCAGAGATTTACGTGAATAAGCTACAGTGTCCAAGGTACTAAACATAATATATTCTATGGGGTGTCATAAGCAAGTCATTAGAATACTTTCCTACTAAATTTATAAGACATAAGCATTCAATATTTGAGTAAACAAAGAGAAAATAAAGCTATCTATTGGGCTTCACTAAAAAGTCCATTGGAAGACTTGACTATTGTTGTTAAAAGACATAGGCATTCATATTATAGAGCCACAAACCACACTAGTAAAAAAAAAATGATAACATGGGATTCAAACCAATGACAGTCTTAATTTGATAGTGCAAACCCAACACCTTACTAACTGTGCTAACCAGACTGTGCATACCAGACTTATAATTTATCAGAGATTTAAGTGAATAAGCTACAGTGTCTAAGGTACTAATAATAATATATTCTATGGGGTGTCATAAGCAAGTTATTAGAATACTTTCCTACTACATTTATAAGACATATGCATTCAATATTTGAGTAAACAAAGAGAAAATAAAGCTCTATATTGGGTTTCACTAAAAAGTCAATTTGAAGACTTGACTATTGTTTTTAAAAGACATAGGCATTCATATTATAGAGCCACAAACCACACTAGTAAAATAAAAAATGATAACATGGGATTCGAACCAATGACAGTCTTAATTTGATAGTGCAAACCCAACACCTTACTAACTGTGCTAACCACACTGTGCATAGCAGATGCCTAATTCATCAGAGATTTAAGTGAATAAGCTACAGTGTCCAAGGTACTAAACATAATATATTCTATGGGGTGTCATAAGCATGTCATTTGAATACTTTCCTACTAAATCTATAAGACATATGCATTCAATATTTGAGTAAACAAAGAGAAAATAAAGCTATCTATTGGGTTTCACTAAAAAGTCCATTGGAAGAATTGACTATTGTTGTTAAAAGACATAGGCATTCATATTATAGAGCCACAAACCACACTAGTAAAATAAAAACATGATAACATGGAATTCGAACCAATGACAGTCTTAATTTGATAGTGCAAACCCAACACCTTACTAACTGTGCTAACCAGACTGTGCATAGAAACACCCAATTTATCAGAGATTTAAGTGAATAAGCTACAGTGTCCAAGGTACTAAACATAATATATTCTATGGGGTGTCATAAGCAAGTCATTAGAATACTTTCCTACTAAATTTATAAGACATATGCATTCAATATTTAAGTAAACAAAGAGAAAATAAAGCTATCTATTGGGTTTCACTAAAAAGTCCATTGGAAGACTTGACTATTGTTGTTAAAAGACATAGGCATTCATATTATAGAGCTACAAACCACACTAGTAAAATAAAAACATGATAACATGGGATTCAAACCAATGACAGTCTTAATATGATAGTGCAAACCCAACACTTTACTAACTGTGCTAACCAGACTGTGCATAGCAAATGCACAATTTATCAGAGATTTAAGTGAATAAGCTACAGTGTCCAAGGTACTAAACATAATATATTCTATGGGGTGTCATAAGCAAGTCATTAGAATACTTTCCTACTAAATTTATAAGACATAAGCATTCAATATTTGAGTAAACAAAGAGAAAATAAAGCTATCTATTGGGTTTCACTAAAAAGTCCATTGGAAGACTTGACTATTGTTGTTAAAAGACATAGGCATTCATATTATAGAGCCACAAACCACACTAGTAAAATAAAAAATGATAACATGGGATTCGAACCAATGACAGTCTTAATTTGATAGTGCAAACCCAACACCTTACTAACTGTGCTAACCACACTGTGCATAGCAGATGCCCAATTTATCAGAGATTTAAGTGAATAAGCTACAGTGTCCAAGGTACTAAACATAATATATTCTATGGGGTGTCATAAGCAAGTCATTAGAATACTTTCCTTCTAAATTTATAAGACATATGCATTCAATATTTGAGTAAACAAAGAGAAAATAAAGCTATCTATTGGGTTTCACTAAAAAGTCCATTGGAAGACTTGACTATTGTTGTTAAAAGACATAGGCATTCATATTATAGAGCTACAAACCACACTAGTAAAATAAAAACATGATAACATGGGATTCGAACCAATGACAATCTTAATTTGATAGTGCAAACCCAACACCTTACTAACTGTGCTAACCAGACTGTGCATACCAGACTCATAATTTATCAGAGATTTAAGTGAATAAGCTACAGTGTCTAAGGTACTAAACATAATATATTCTATGGGGTGTCATAAGCAAGTTATTAGAATACTTTCCTACTACATTTATAAGACATATGCATTCAATATTTGAGTAAACAAAGGGAAAATAAAGCTATATATTGGGTTTCACTAAAAAGTCCATTTGAAGACTTGACTATTGTTTTTAAAAGACATAGGCATTCATATTATAGAGCCACAAACCACACTAGTAAAATAAAAACATGATAACATGGAATTCGAACCAATGACAGTCTTAATTTGATAGTGCAAACCCAACACCTTACTAACTGTGCTAACCAGACTGTGCATAGAAACACACAATTTATCAGAGATTTAAGTGAATAAGCTACAGTGTCCAAGGTACTAAACATAATATATTCTATGGGGTGTCATAAGCAAGTCATTAGAATACTTTCCTACTAAATTTATAAGACATATGCATTCAATATTTAAGTAAACAAAGAGAAAATAAAGCTATCTATTGGGTTTCACTAAAAAGTCCATTGGAAGACTTGACTATTGTTGTTAAAAGACATAGGCATTCATATTATAGAGCCACAAACCACACTAGTAAAATAAAAACATGATAACATGGAATTCGAACCAATGACAGTCTTAATTTGATAGTGCAAACCCAACACCTTACTAACTGTGCTAACCAGACTGTGCATAGAAACACACAATTTATCAGAGATTTAAGTGAATAAGCTACAGTGTCCAAGGTACTAAACATAATATATTCTATGGGGTGTCATAAGCAAGTCATTAGAATACTTTCCTACTAAATTTATAAGACATATGTATTCAATATTTAAGTAAACAAAGAGAAAATAAAGCTATCTATTGGGTTTCACTAAAAAGTCCATTGGAAGACTTGACTATTGTTGTTAAAAGACATAGGCATTCATATTATAGAGCTACAAACCACACTAGTAAAATAAAAACATGATAACATGGGATTCAAACCAATGACAGTCTTAATTTGATAGTGCAAACCCAACACTTTACTAACTGTGCTAACCAGACTGTGCATAGCAAATGCACAATTTATCAGAGATTTACGTGAATAAGCTACAGTGTCCAAGGTACTAAACATAATATATTCTATGGGGTGTCATAAGCAAGTCATTAGAATACTTTCCTACTAAATTTATAAGACATAAGCATTCAATATTTGAGTAAACAAAGAGAAAATAAAGCTATCTATTGGGCTTCACTAAAAAGTCCATTGGAAGACTTGACTATTGTTGTTAAAAGACATAGGCATTCATATTATAGAGCCACAAACCACACTAGTAAAAAAAAAATGATAACATGGGATTCAAACCAATGACAGTCTTAATTTGATAGTGCAAACCCAACACCTTACTAACTGTGCTAACCAGACTGTGCATACCAGACTTATAATTTATCAGAGATTTAAGTGAATAAGCTACAGTGTCTAAGGTACTAATAATAATATATTCTATGGGGTGTCATAAGCAAGTTATTAGAATACTTTCCTACTACATTTATAAGACATATGCATTCAATATTTGAGTAAACAAAGAGAAAATAAAGCTCTATATTGGGTTTCACTAAAAAGTCAATTTGAAGACTTGACTATTGTTTTTAAAAGACATAGGCATTTATATTATAGAGCCACAAACCACACTAGTAAAATAAAAAATGATAACATGGGATTCGAACCAATGACAGTCTTAATTTGATAGTGCAAACCCAACACCTTACTAACTGTGCTAACCACACTGTGCATAGCAGATGCCTAATTCATCAGAGATTTAAGTGAATAAGCTACAGTGTCCAAGGTACTAAACATAATATATTCTATGGGGTGTCATAAGCATGTCATTTGAATACTTTCCTACTAAATCTATAAGACATATGCATTCAATATTTGAGTAAACAAAGAGAAAATAAAGCTATCTATTGGGTTTCACTAAAAAGTCCATTGGAAGAATTGACTATTGTTGTTAAAAGACATAGGCATTCATATTATAGAGCCACAAACCACACTAGTAAAATAAAAACATGATAACATGGAATTCGAACCAATGACAGTCTTAATTTGATAGTGCAAACCCAACACCTTACTAACTGTGCTAACCAGACTGTGCATAGAAACACCCAATTTATCAGAGATTTAAGTGAATAAGCTACAGTGTCCAAGGTACTAAACATAATATATTCTATGGGGTGTCATAAGCAAGTCATTAGAATACTTTCCTACTAAATTTATAAGACATATGCATTCAATATTTAAGTAAACAAAGAGAAAATAAAGCTATCTATTGGGTTTCACTAAAAAGTCCATTGGAAGACTTGACTATTGTTGTTAAAAGACATAGGCATTCATATTATAGAGCTACAAACCACACTAGTAAAATAAAAACATGATAACATGGGATTCAAACCAATGACAGTCTTAATATGATAGTGCAAACCCAACACTTTACTAACTGTGCTAACCAGACTGTGCATAGCAAATGCACAATTTATCAGAGATTTAAGTGAATAAGCTACAGTGTCCAAGGTACTAAACATAATATATTCTATGGGGTGTCATAAGCAAGTCATTAGAATACTTTCCTACTAAATTTATAAGACATAAGCATTCAATATTTGAGTAAACAAAGAGAAAATAAAGCTATCTATTGGGTTTCACTAAAAAGTCCATTGGAAGACTTGACTATTGTTGTTAAAAGACATAGGCATTCATATTATAGAGCCACAAACCACACTAGTAAAATAAAAAATGATAACATGGGATTCGAACCAATGACAGTCTTAATTTGATAGTGCAAACCCAACACCTTACTAACTGTGCTAACCACACTGTGCATAGCAGATGCCCAATTTATCAGAGATTTAAGTGAATAAGCTACAGTGTCCAAGGTACTAAACATAATATATTCTATGGGGTGTCATAAGCAAGTCATTAGAATACTTTCCTTCTAAATTTATAAGACATATGCATTCAATATTTGAGTAAACAAAGAGAAAATAAAGCTATCTATTGGGTTTCACTAAAAAGTCCATTGGAAGACTTGACTATTGTTGTTAAAAGACATAGGCATTCATATTATAGAGCTACAAACCACACTAGTAAAATAAAAACATGATAACATGGGATTCGAACCAATGACAGTCTTAATTTGATAGTGCAAACCCACCACTTTACTAACTGTGCTAACCAGACTGTGCATAGCAAATGCTCAATTTATCAGAGATTTACGTGAATAAGCTACAGTGTCCAAGGTACTAAACATAATATATTCTATGGGGTGTCATAAGCAAGTCATTAGAATACTTTCCTACTAAATTTATAAGACATAAGCATTCAATATTTGAGTAAACAAAGAGAAAATAAAGCTATCTATTGGGTTTCACTAAAAAGTCCATTGGAAGACTTGACTATTGTTGTTAAAAGACATAGGCATTCATATTATAGAGCCACAAACCACACTAGTAAAAAAAAAATGATAACATGGGATTCAAACCAATGACAATCTTAATTTGATAGTGCAAACCCAACACCTTACTAACTGTGCTAACCAGACTGTGCATACCAGACTCATAATTTATCAGAGATTTAAGTGAATAAGCTACAGTGTCTAAGGTACTAAACATAATATATTCTATGGGGTGTCATAAGCAAGTTATTAGAATACTTTCCTACTACATTTATAAGACATATGCATTCAATATTTGAGTAAACAAAGAGAAAATAAAGCTATATATTGGGTTTCACTAAAAAGTCCATTTGAAGACTTGACTATTGTTTTTAAAAGACATAGGCATTCATATTATAGAGCCACAAACCACACTAGTAAAATAAAAAATGATAACATGGGATTCGAACCAATGACAGTCTTAATTTGATAGTGCAAACCCAACACCTTACTAACTGTGCTAACCACACTGTGCATAGCAGATGCCCAACTCATCAGAGATTTAAGTGAATAAGCTACAGTGTCCAAGGTACTAAACATAATATATTCTATGGGGTGTCATAAGCAAGTCATTTGAATACTTTCCTACTAAATCTATAAGACATATGCATTCAATATTTGAGTAAACAAAGAGAAAATAAAGCTATCTATTGGGTTTCACTAAAAAGTCCATTGGAAGACTTGACTATTGTTGTTAAAAGACATAGGCATTCATATTATAGAGCCACAAACCACACTAGTAAAATAAAAACATGATAACATGGAATTCGAACCAATGACAGTCTTAATTTGATAGTGCAAACCCAACACCTTACTAACTGTGCTAACCAGACTGTGCATAGAAACACACAATTTATCAGAGATTTAAGTGAATAAGCTACAGTGTCCAAGGTACTAAACATAATATATTCTATGGGGTGTCATAAGCAAGTCATTAGAATACTTTCCTACTAAATTTATAAGACATATGTATTCAATATTTAAGTAAACAAAGAGAAAATAAAGCTATCTATTGGGTTTCACTAAAAAGTCCATTGGAAGACTTGACTATTGTTGTTAAAAGACATAGGCATTCATATTATAGAGCTACAAACCACACTAGTAAAATAAAAACATGATAACATGGGATTCAAACCAATGACAGTCTTAATTTGATAGTGCAAACCCAACACTTTACTAACTGTGCTAACCAGACTGTGCATAGCAAATGCACAATTTATCAGAGATTTACGTGAATAAGCTACAGTGTCCAAGGTACTAAACATAATATATTCTATGGGGTGTCATAAGCAAGTCATTAGAATACTTTCCTACTAAATTTATAAGACATAAGCATTCAATATTTGAGTAAACAAAGAGAAAATAAAGCTATCTATTGGGCTTCACTAAAAAGTCCATTGGAAGACTTGACTATTGTTGTTAAAAGACATAGGCATTCATATTATAGAGCCACAAACCACACTAGTAAAAAAAAAATGATAACATGGGATTCAAACCAATGACAGTCTTAATTTGATAGTGCAAACCCAACACCTTACTAACTGTGCTAACCAGACTGTGCATACCAGACTTATAATTTATCAGAGATTTAAGTGAATAAGCTACAGTGTCTAAGGTACTAATAATAATATATTCTATGGGGTGTCATAAGCAAGTTATTAGAATACTTTCCTACTACATTTATAAGACATATGCATTCAATATTTGAGTAAACAAAGAGAAAATAAAGCTCTATATTGGGTTTCACTAAAAAGTCAATTTGAAGACTTGACTATTGTTTTTAAAAGACATAGGCATTTATATTATAGAGCCACAAACCACACTAGTAAAATAAAAAATGATAACATGGGATTCGAACCAATGACAGTCTTAATTTGATAGTGCAAACCCAACACCTTACTAACTGTGCTAACCACACTGTGCATAGCAGATGCCTAATTCATCAGAGATTTAAGTGAATAAGCTACAGTGTCCAAGGTACTAAACATAATATATTCTATGGGGTGTCATAAGCATGTCATTTGAATACTTTCCTACTAAATCTATAAGACATATGCATTCAATATTTGAGTAAACAAAGAGAAAATAAAGCTATCTATTGGGTTTCACTAAAAAGTCCATTGGAAGAATTGACTATTGTTGTTAAAAGACATAGGCATTCATATTATAGAGCCACAAACCACACTAGTAAAATAAAAACATGATAACATGGAATTCGAACCAATGACAGTCTTAATTTGATAGTGCAAACCCAACACCTTACTAACTGTGCTAACCAGACTGTGCATAGAAACACCCAATTTATCAGAGATTTAAGTGAATAAGCTACAGTGTCCAAGGTACTAAACATAATATATTCTATGGGGTGTCATAAGCAAGTCATTAGAATACTTTCCTACTAAATTTATAAGACATATGCATTCAATATTTAAGTAAACAAAGAGAAAATAAAGCTATCTATTGGGTTTCACTAAAAAGTCCATTGGAAGACTTGACTATTGTTGTTAAAAGACATAGGCATTCATATTATAGAGCTACAAACCACACTAGTAAAATAAAAACATGATAACATGGGATTCAAACCAATGACAGTCTTAATATGATAGTGCAAACCCAACACTTTACTAACTGTGCTAACCAGACTGTGCATAGCAAATGCACAATTTATCAGAGATTTAAGTGAATAAGCTACAGTGTCCAAGGTACTAAACATAATATATTCTATGGGGTGTCATAAGCAAGTCATTAGAATACTTTCCTACTAAATTTATAAGACATAAGCATTCAATATTTGAGTAAACAAAGAGAAAATAAAGCTATCTATTGGGTTTCACTAAAAAGTCCATTGGAAGACTTGACTATTGTTGTTAAAAGACATAGGCATTCATATTATAGAGCCACAAACCACACTAGTAAAATAAAAAATGATAACATGGGATTCGAACCAATGACAGTCTTAATTTGATAGTGCAAACCCAACACCTTACTAACTGTGCTAACCACACTGTGCATAGCAGATGCCCAATTTATCAGAGATTTAAGTGAATAAGCTACAGTGTCCAAGGTACTAAACATAATATATTCTATGGGGTGTCATAAGCAAGTCATTAGAATACTTTCCTTCTAAATTTATAAGACATATGCATTCAATATTTGAGTAAACAAAGAGAAAATAAAGCTATCTATTGGGTTTCACTAAAAAGTCCATTGGAAGACTTGACTATTGTTGTTAAAAGACATAGGCATTCATATTATAGAGCTACAAACCACACTAGTAAAATAAAAACATGATAACATGGGATTCGAACCAATGACAGTCTTAATTTGATAGTGCAAACCCACCACTTTACTAACTGTGCTAACCAGACTGTGCATAGCAAATGCTCAATTTATCAGAGATTTACGTGAATAAGCTACAGTGTCCAAGGTACTAAACATAATATATTCTATGGGGTGTCATAAGCAAGTCATTAGAATACTTTCCTACTAAATTTATAAGACATAAGCATTCAATATTTGAGTAAACAAAGAGAAAATAAAGCTATCTATTGGGTTTCACTAAAAAGTCCATTGGAAGACTTGACTATTGTTGTTAAAAGACATAGGCATTCATATTATAGAGCCACAAACCACACTAGTAAAAAAAAAATGATAACATGGGATTCAAACCAATGACAATCTTAATTTGATAGTGCAAACCCAACACCTTACTAACTGTGCTAACCAGACTGTGCATACCAGACTCATAATTTATCAGAGATTTAAGTGAATAAGCTACAGTGTCTAAGGTACTAAACATAATATATTCTATGGGGTGTCATAAGCAAGTTATTAGAATACTTTCCTACTACATTTATAAGACATATGCATTCAATATTTGAGTAAACAAAGAGAAAATAAAGCTATATATTGGGTTTCACTAAAAAGTCCATTTGAAGACTTGACTATTGTTTTTAAAAGACATAGGCATTCATATTATAGAGCCACAAACCACACTAGTAAAATAAAAAATGATAACATGGGATTCGAACCAATGACAGTCTTAATTTGATAGTGCAAACCCAACACCTTACTAACTGTGCTAACCACACTGTGCATAGCAGATGCCCAACTCATCAGAGATTTAAGTGAATAAGCTACAGTGTCCAAGGTACTAAACATAATATATTCTATGGGGTGTCATAAGCAAGTCATTTGAATACTTTCCTACTAAATCTATAAGACATATGCATTCAATATTTGAGTAAACAAAGAGAAAATAAAGCTATCTATTGGGTTTCACTAAAAAGTCCATTGGAAGACTTGACTATTGTTGTTAAAAGACATAGGCATTCATATTATAGAGCCACAAACCACACTAGTAAAATAAAAACATGATAACATGGAATTCGAACCAATGACAGTCTTAATTTGATAGTGCAAACCCAACACCTTACTAACTGTGCTAACCAGACTGTGCATAGAAACACACAATTTATCAGAGATTTAAGTGAATAAGCTACAGTGTCCAAGGTACTAAACATAATATATTCTATGGGGTGTCATAAGCAAGTCATTAGAATACTTTCCTACTAAATTTATAAGACATATGTATTCAATATTTAAGTAAACAAAGAGAAAATTAAGCTATCTATTGGGTTTCACTAAAAAGTCCATTGGAAGACTTGACTATTGTTGTTAAAAGACATAGGCATTCATATTATAGAGCTACAAACCACACTAGTAAAATAAAAACATGATAACATGGGATTCAAACCAATGACAGTCTTAATTTGATAGTGAAAACCCAACACTTTACTAACTGTGCTAACCAGACTGTGCATAGCAAATGCACAATTTATCAGAGATTTACGTGAATAAGCTACAGTGTCCAAGGTACTAAACATAATATATTCTATGGGGTGTCATAAGCAAGTCATTAGAATACTTTCCTACTAAATTTATAAGACATAAGCATTCAATATTTGAGTAAACAAAGAGAAAATAAAGCTATCTATTGGGCTTCACTAAAAAGTCCATTGGAAGACTTGACTATTGTTGTTAAAAGACATAGGCATTCATATTATAGAGCCACAAACCACACTAGTAAAAAAAAATGATAACATGGGATTCAAACCAATGACAGTCTTAATTTGATAGTGCAAACCCAACACCTTACTAACTGTGCTAACCAGACTGTGCATACCAGACTCATAATTTATCAGAGATTTAAGTGAATAAGCTACAGTGTCTAAGGTACTAAACATAATATATTCTATGGGGTGTCATAAGCAAGTTATTAGAATACTTTCCTACTACATTTATAAGACATATGCATTCAATATTTGAGTAAACAAAGAGAAAATAAAGCTATATATTGGGTTTCACTAAAAAGTCCATTTGAAGACTTGACTATTGTTTTTAAAAGACATAGGCATTCATATTATAGAGCCACAAACCACACTAGTAAAATAAAAAATGATAACATGGGATTCGAACCAATGACAGTCTTAATTTGATAGTGCAAACCCAACACCTTACTAACTGTGCTAACCACACTGTGCATAGCAGATGCCCAATTCATCAGAGATTTAAGTGAATAAGCTACAGTGTCCAAGGTACTAAACATAATATATTCTATGGGGTGTCATAAGCAAGTCATTTGAATACTTTCCTACTAAATCTATAAGACATATGCATTCAATATTTGAGTAAACAAAGAGAAAATAAAGCTATCTATTGGGTTTCACTAAAAAGTCCATTGGAAGACTTGACTATTGTTGTTAAAAGACATAGGCATTCATATTATAGAGCCACAAACCACACTAGTAAAATAAAAACATGATAACATGGAATTCAAACCAATGACAGTCTTAATTTGATAGTGCAAACCCAACACCTTACTAACTGTGCTAACCAGACTGTGCATAGAAACACCCAATTTATCAGAGATTTAAGTGAATAAGCTACAGTGTCCAAGGTACTAAACATAATATATTCTATGGGGTGTCATAAGCAAGTCATTAGAATACTTTCCTACTAAATTTATAAGACATATGCATTCAATATTTAAGTAAACAAAGAGAAAATAAAGCTATCTATTGGGTTTCACTAAAAAGTCCATTGGAAGACTTGACTATTGTTGTTAAAAGACATAGGCATTCATATTATAGAGCCACAAACCACACTAGTAAAATAAAAACATGATAACATGGAATTCGAACCAATGACAGTCTTAATTTGATAGTGCAAACCAAACACCTTACTAACTGTGCTAACCAGACTGTGCATAGAAACACACAATTTATCAGAGATTTAAGTGAATAAGCTACAGTGTCCAAGGTACTAAACATAATATATTCTATGGGGTGTCATAAGCAAGTCATTAGAATACTTTCCTACTAAATTTATAAGACATATGTATTCAATATTTAAGTAAACAAAGAGAAAATAAAGCTATCTATTGGGTTTCACTAAAAAGTCCATTGGAAGACTTGACTATTGTTGTTAAAAGACATAGGCATTCATATTATAGAGCTACAAACCACACTAGTAAAATAAAAACATGATAACATGGGATTCAAACCAATGACAGTCTTAATTTGATAGTGCAAACCCAACACCTTACTAACTGTGCTAACCAGACTGTGCATAGCAAATGCACAATTTATCAGAGATTTAAGTGAATAAGCTACAGTGTCCAAGGTACTAAACATAATATATTCTATGGGGTGTCATAAGCAAGTCATTAGAATACTTTCCTACTAAATTTATAAGACATAAGCATTCAATATTTGAGTAAACAAAGAGAAAATAAAGCTATCTATTGGGTTTCACTAAAAAGTCCATTGGAAGACTTGACTATTGTTGTTAAAAGACATAGGCATTCATATTATAGAGCCACAAACCACACTAGTAAAATAAAAAATGATAACATGGGATTCGAACCAATGACAGTCTTAATTTGATAGTGCAAACCCAACACCTTACTAACTGTGCTAACCACACTGTGCATAGCAGATGCCCAATTTATCAGAGATTTAAGTGAATAAGCTACAGTGTCCAAGGTACTAAACATAATATATTCTATGGGGTGTCATAAGCAAGTCATTAGAATACTTTCCTACTAAATTTATAAGACATAAGCATTCAATATTTGAGTAAACAAAGAGAAAATAAAGCTCTATATTGGGTTTCACTAAAAAGTCCATTTGAAGACTTGACTATTGTTTTTAAAAGACATAGGCATTCATATTATAGAGCCACAAACCACACTAGTAAAATAAAAAATGATAACATGGGATTCGAACCAATGACAGTCTTAATTTGATAGTGCAAACCCAACACCTTACTAACTGTGCTAACCACACTGTGCATAGCAGATGCCTAATTCATCAGAGATTTAAGTGAATAAGCTACAGTGTCCAAGGTACTAAACATAATATATTCTATGGGGTGTCATAAGCAAGTCATTAGAATACTTTCCTACTAAATTTATAAGACATATGCATTCAATATTTAAGTAAACAAAGAGAAAATAAAGCTATCTATTGGGTTTCACTAAAAAGTCCATTGGAAGACTTGACTATTGTTGTTAAAAGACATAGGCATTCATATTATAGAGCTACAAACCACACTAGTAAAATAAAAACATGATAACATGGGATTCAAACCAATGACAGTCTTAATATGATAGTGCAAACCCAACACTTTACTAACTGTGCTAACCAGACTGTGCATAGCAAATGCACAATTTATCAGAGATTTAAGTGAATAAGCTACAGTGTCCAAGGTACTAAACATAATATATTCTATGGGGTGTCATAAGCAAGTCATTAGAATACTTTCCTTCTAAATTTATAAGACATATGCATTCAATATTTGAGTAAACAAAGAGAAAATAAAGCTATCTATTGGGTTTCACTAAAAAGTCCATTGGAAGACTTGACTATTGTTGTTAAAAGACATAGGCATTCATATTATAGAGCTACAAACCACACTAGTAAAATAAAAACATGATAACATGGGATTCGAACCAATGACAGTCTTAATTTGATAGTGCAAACCCAACACTTTACTAACTGTGCTAACCAGACTGTGCATAGCAAATGCACAATTTATCAGAGATTTACGTGAATAAGCTACAGTGTCCAAGGTACTAAACATAATATAGTCTATGGGGTGTCATAAGCAAGTCATTAGAATACTTTCCTACTAAATTTATAAGACATAAGCATTCAATATTTGAGTAAACAAAGAGAAAATAAAGCTATCTATTGGGTTTCACTAAAAAGTCCATTGGAAGACTTGACTATTGTTGTTAAAAGACATAGGCATTCATATTATAGAGCCACAAACCACACTAGTAAAAAAAATGATAACATGGGATTCAAACCAATGACAATCTTAATTTGATAGTGCAAACCCAACACCTTACTAACTGTGCTAACCAGACTGTGCATACCAGACTCATAATTTATCAGAGATTTAAGTGAATAAGCTACAGTGTCTAAGGTACTAAACATAATATATTCTATGGGGTGTCATAAGCAAGTTATTAGAATACTTTCCTACTACATTTATAAGACATATGCATTCAATATTTGAGTAAACAAAGAGAAAATAAAGCTATATATTGGGTTTCACTAAAAAGTCCATTTGAAGACTTGACTATTGTTTTTAAAAGACATAGGCATTCATATTATAGAGCCACAAACCACACTAGTAAAATAAAAACATGATAACATGGAATTCGAACCAATGACAGTCTTAATTTGATAGTGCAAACCCAACACCTTACTAACTGTGCTAACCAGACTGTGCATAGAAACACACAATTTATCAGAGATTTAAGTGAATAAGCTACAGTGTCCAAGGTACTAAACATAATATATTCTATGGGGTGTCATAAGCAAGTCATTAGAATACTTTCCTACTAAATTTATAAGACATATGCATTCAATATTTAAGTAAACAAAGAGAAAATAAAGCTATCTATTGGGTTTCACTAAAAAGTCCATTGGAAGACTTGACTATTGTTGTTAAAAGACATAGGCATTCATATTATAGAGCCACAAACCACACTAGTAAAATAAAAACATGATAACATGGAATTCGAACCAATGACAGTCTTAATTTGATAGTGCAAACCCAACACCTTACTAACTGTGCTAACCAGACTGTGCATAGAAACACACAATTTATCAGAGATTTAAGTGAATAAGCTACAGTGTCCAAGGTACTAAACATAATATATTCTATGGGGTGTCATAAGCAAGTCATTAGAATACTTTCCTACTAAATTTATAAGACATATGTATTCAATATTTAAGTAAACAAAGAGAAAATAAAGCTATCTATTGGGTTTCACTAAAAAGTCCATTGGAAGACTTGACTATTGTTGTTAAAAGACATAGGCATTCATATTATAGAGCTACAAACCACACTAGTAAAATAAAAACATGATAACATGGGATTCAAACCAATGACAGTCTTAATTTGATAGTGCAAACCAAACACCTTACTAACTGTGCTAACCAGACTGTGCATAGAAACACACAATTTATCAGAGATTTAAGTGAATAAGCTACAGTGTCCAAGGTACTAAACATAATATATTCTATGGGGTGTCATAAGCAAGTCATTAGAATACTTTCCTACTAAATTTATAAGACATATGTATTCAATATTTAAGTAAACAAAGAGAAAATAAAGCTATCTATTGGGTTTCACTAAAAAGTCCATTGGAAGACTTGACTATTGTTGTTAAAAGACATAGGCATTCATATTATAGAGCTACAAACCACACTAGTAAAATAAAAACATGATAACATGGGATTCAAACCAATGACAGTCTTAATTTGATAGTGCAAACCCAACACCTTACTAACTGTGCTAACCAGACTGTGCATAGCAAATGCACAATTTATCAGAGATTTAAGTGAATAAGCTACAGTGTCCAAGGTACTAAACATAATATATTCTATGGGGTGTCATAAGCAAGTCATTAGAATACTTTCCTACTAAATTTATAAGACATAAGCATTCAATATTTGAGTAAACAAAGAGAAAATAAAGCTATCTATTGGGTTTCACTAAAAAGTCCATTGGAAGACTTGACTATTGTTGTTAAAAGACATAGGCATTCATATTATAGAGCCACAAACCACACTAGTAAAATAAAAAATGATAACATGGGATTCGAACCAATGACAGTCTTAATTTGATAGTGCAAACCCAACACCTTACTAACTGTGCTAACCACACTGTGCATAGCAGATGCCCAATTTATCAGAGATTTAAGTGAATAAGCTACAGTGTCCAAGGTACTAAACATAATATATTCTATGGGGTGTCATAAGCAAGTCATTAGAATACTTTCCTACTAAATTTATAAGACATAAGCATTCAATATTTGAGTAAACAAAGAGAAAATAAAGCTCTATATTGGGTTTCACTAAAAAGTCCATTTGAAGACTTGACTATTGTTTTTAAAAGACATAGGCATTCATATTATAGAGCCACAAACCACACTAGTAAAATAAAAAATGATAACATGGGATTCGAACCAATGACAGTCTTAATTTGATAGTGCAAACCCAACACCTTACTAACTGTGCTAACCACACTGTGCATAGCAGATGCCTAATTCATCAGAGATTTAAGTGAATAAGCTACAGTGTCCAAGGTACTAAACATAATATATTCTATGGGGTGTCATAAGCAAGTCATTAGAATACTTTCCTACTAAATTTATAAGACATATGCATTCAATATTTAAGTAAACAAAGAGAAAATAAAGCTATCTATTGGGTTTCACTAAAAAGTCCATTGGAAGACTTGACTATTGTTGTTAAAAGACATAGGCATTCATATTATAGAGCTACAAACCACACTAGTAAAATAAAAACATGATAACATGGGATTCAAACCAATGACAGTCTTAATATGATAGTGCAAACCCAACACTTTACTAACTGTGCTAACCAGACTGTGCATAGCAAATGCACAATTTATCAGAGATTTAAGTGAATAAGCTACAGTGTCCAAGGTACTAAACATAATATATTCTATGGGGTGTCATAAGCAAGTCATTAGAATACTTTCCTTCTAAATTTATAAGACATATGCATTCAATATTTGAGTAAACAAAGAGAAAATAAAGCTATCTATTGGGTTTCACTAAAAAGTCCATTGGAAGACTTGACTATTGTTGTTAAAAGACATAGGCATTCATATTATAGAGCTACAAACCACACTAGTAAAATAAAAACATGATAACATGGGATTCGAACCAATGACAGTCTTAATTTGATAGTGCAAACCCAACACTTTACTAACTGTGCTAACCAGACTGTGCATAGCAGATGCACAATTTATCAGAGATTTACGTGAATAAGCTACAGTGTCCAAGGTACTAAACATAATATAGTCTATGGGGTGTCATAAGCAAGTCATTAGAATACTTTCCTACTAAATTTATAAGACATAAGCATTCAATATTTGAGTAAACAAAGAGAAAATAAAGCTATCTATTGGGTTTCACTAAAAAGTCCATTGGAAGACTTGACTATTGTTGTTAAAAGACATAGGCATTCATATTATAGAGCCACAAACCACACTAGTAAAAAAAATGATAACATGGGATTCAAACCAATGACAATCTTAATTTGATAGTGCAAACCCAACACCTTACTAACTGTGCTAACCAGACTGTGCATACCAGACTCATAATTTATCAGAGATTTAAGTGAATAAGCTACAGTGTCTAAGGTACTAAACATAATATATTCTATGGGGTGTCATAAGCAAGTTATTAGAATACTTTCCTACTACATTTATAAGACATATGCATTCAATATTTGAGTAAACAAAGAGAAAATAAAGCTATATATTGGGTTTCACTAAAAAGTCCATTTGAAGACTTGACTATTGTTTTTAAAAGACATAGGCATTCATATTATAGAGCCACAAACCACACTAGTAAAATAAAATCATGATAACATGGAATTCGAACCAATGACAGTCTTAATTTGATAGTGCAAACCCAACACCTTACTAACTGTGCTAACCAGACTGTGCATAGAAACACACAATTTATCAGAGATTTAAGTGAATAAGCTACAGTGTCCAAGGTACTAAACATAATATATTCTATGGGGTGTCATAAGCAAGTCATTAGAATACTTTCCTACTAAATTTATAAGACATATGCATTCAATATTTAAGTAAACAAAGAGAAAATAAAGCTATCTATTGGGTTTCACTAAAAAGTCCATTGGAAGACTTGACTATTGTTGTTAAAAGACATAGGCATTCATATTATAGAGCCACAAACCACACTAGTAAAATAAAAACATGATAACATGGAATTCGAACCAATGACAGTCTTAATTTGATAGTGCAAACCCAACACCTTACTAACTGTGCTAACCAGACTGTGCATAGAAACACACAATTGATCAGAGATTTAAGTGAATAAGCTACAGTGTCCAAGGTACTAAACATAATATATTCTATGGGGTGTCATAAGCAAGTCATTAGAATACTTTCCTACTAAATTTATAAGACATATGTATTCAATATTTAAGTAAACAAAGAGAAAATAAAGCTATCTATTGGGTTTCACTAAAAAGTCCATTGGAAGACTTGACTATTGTTGTTAAAAGACATAGGCATTCATATTATAGAGCTACAAACCACACTAGTAAAATAAAAACATGATAACATGGGATTCAAACCAATGACAGTCTTAATTTGATAGTGCAAACCCAACACTTTACTAACTGTGCTAACCAGACTGTGCATAGCAAATGCACAATTTATCAGAGATTTACGTGAATAAGCTACAGTGTCCAAGGTACTAAACATAATATATTCTATGGGGTGTCATAAGCAAGTCATTAGAATACTTTCCTACTAAATTTATAAGACATAAGCATTCAATATTTGAGTAAACAAAGAGAAAATAAAGCTATCTATTGGGCTTCACTAAAAAGTCCATTGGAAGACTTGACTATTGTTGTTAAAAGACACAGGCATTCATATTATAGAGCCACAAACCACACTAGTAAAAAAAAAATGATAACATGAGATTCAAACCAATGACAGTCTTAATTTGATAGTGCAAACCCAACACCTTACTAACTGTGCTAACCAGACTGTGCATACCAGACTTATAATTTATCAGAGATTTAAGTGAATAAGCTACAGTGTCTAAGGTACTAATCATAATATATTCTATGGGGTGTCATAAGCAAGTTATTAGAATACTTTCCTACTACATTTATAAGACATATGCATTCAATATTTGAGTAAACAAAGAGAAAATAAAGCTCTATATTGGGTTTCACTAAAAAGTCCATTTGAAGACTTGACTATTGTTTTTAAAAGACATAGGCATTCATATTATAGAGCCACAAACCACACTAGTAAAATAAAAAATGATAACATGGGATTCGAACCAATGACAGTCTTAATTTGATAGTGCAAACCCAACACCTTACTAACTGTGCTAACCACACTGTGCATAGCAGATGCCTAATTCATCAGAGATTTAAGTGAATAAGCTACAGTGTCCAAGGTACTAAACATAATATATTCTATGGGGTGTCATAAGCATGTCATTTGAATACTTTCCTACTAAATCTATAAGACATATGCATTCAATATTTGAGTAAACAAAGAGAAAATAAAGCTATCTATTGGGTTTCACTAAAAAGTCCATTGGAAGACTTGACTATTGTTGTTAAAAGACATAGGCATTCATATTATAGAGCCACAAACCACACTAGTAAAATAAAAACATGATAACATGGAATTCGAACCAATGACAGTCTTAATTTGATAGTGCAAACCCAACACCTTACTAACTGTGCTAACCAGACTGTGCATAGAAACACCCAATTTATCAGAGATTTAAGTGAATAAGCTACAGTGTCCAAGGTACTAAACATAATATATTCTATGGGGTGTCATAAGCAAGTCATTAGAATACTTTCCTACTAAATTTATAAGACATATGCATTCAATATTTAAGTAAACAAAGAGAAAATAAAGCTATCTATTGGGTTTCACTAAAAAGTCCATTGGAAGACTTGACTATTGTTGTTAAAAGACATAGGCATTCATATTATAGAGCTACAAACCACACTAGTAAAATAAAAACATGATAACATGGGATTCAAACCAATGACAGTCTTAATATGATAGTGCAAACCCAACACTTTACTAACTGTGCTAACCAGACTGTGCATAGCAAATGCACAATTTATCAGAGATTTAAGTGAATAAGCTACAGTGTCCAAGGTACTAAACATAATATATTCTATGGGGTGTCATAAGCAAGTCATTAGAATACTTTCCTACTAAATTTATAAGACATAAGCATTCAATATTTGAGTAAACAAAGAGAAAATAAAGCTATCTATTGGGTTTCACTAAAAAGTCCATTGGAAGACTTGACTATTGTTGTTAAAAGACATAGGCATTCATATTATAGAGCCACAAACCACACTAGTAAAATAAAAAATGATAACATGGGATTCGAACCAATGACAGTCTTAATTTGATAGTGCAAACCCAACACCTTACTAACTGTGCTAACCACACTGTGCATAGCAGATGCCCAATTTATCAGAGATTTAAGTGAATAAGCTACAGTGTCCAAGGTACTAAACATAATATATTCTATGGGGTGTCATAAGCAAGTCATTAGAATACTTTCCTTCTAAATTTATAAGACATATGCATTCAATATTTGAGTAAACAAAGAGAAAATAAAGCTATCTAATGGGTTTCACTAAAAAGTCCATTGGAAGACTTGACTATTGTTGTTAAAAGACATAGGCATTCATATTATAGAGCTACAAACCACACTAGTAAAATAAAAACATGATAACATGGGATTCGAACCAATGACAGTCTTAATTTGATAGTGCAAACCCAACACTTTACTAACTGTGCTAACCAGACTGTGCATAGCAAATGCTCAATTTATCAGAGATTTACGTGAATAAGCTACAGTGTCCAAGGTACTAAACATAATATATTCTATGGGGTGTCATAAGCAAGTCATTAGAATACTTTCCTACTAAATTTATAAGACATAAGCATTCAATATTTGAGTAAACAAAGAGAAAATAAAGCTATCTATTGGGTTTCACTAAAAAGTCCATTGGAAGACTTGACTATTGTTGTTAAAAGACATAGGCATTCATATTATAGAGCCACAAACCACACTAGTAAAAAAAAATGATAACATGGGATTCAAACCAATGACAATCTTAATTTGATAGTGCAAACCCAACACCTTACTAACTGTGCTAACCAGACTGTGCATACCAGACTCATAATTTATCAGAGATTTAAGTGAATAAGCTACAGTGTCTAAGGTACTAAACATAATATATTCTATGGGGTGTCATAAGCAAGTTATTAGAATACTTTCCTACTACATTTATAAGACATATGCATTCAATATTTGAGTAAACAAAGAGAAAATAAAGCTATATATTGGGTTTCACTAAAAAGTCCATTTGAAGACTTGACTATTGTTTTTAAAAGACATAGGCATTCATATTATAGAGCCACAAACCACACTAGTAAAATAAAAAATGATAACATGGGATTCGAACCAATGACAGTCTTAATTTGATAGTGCAAACCCAACACCTTACTAACTGTGCTAACCACACTGTGCATAGCAGATGCCCAATTCATCAGAGATTTAAGTGAATAAGCTACAGTGTCCAAGGTACTAAACATAATATATTCTATGGGGTGTCATAAGCAAGTCATTTGAATACTTTCCTACTAAATCTATAAGACATATGCATTCAATATTTGAGTAAACAAAGAGAAAATAAAGCTATCTATTTGGTTTCACTAAAAAGTCCATTGGAAGACTTGACTATTGTTGTTAAAAGACATAGGCATTCATATTATAGAGCCACAAACCACACTAGTAAAATAAAAACATGATAACATGGAATTCGAACCAATGACAGTCTTAATTTGATAGTGCAAACCCAACACCTTACTAACTGTGCTAACCAGACTGTGCATAGAAACACACAATTTATCAGAGATTTAAGTGAATAAGCTACAGTGTCCAAGGTACTAAACATAATATATTCTATGGGGTGTCATAAGCAAGTCATTAGAATACTTTCCTACTAAATTTATAAGACATATGCATTCAATATTTAAGTAAACAAAGAGAAAATAAAGCTATCTATTGGGTTTCACTAAAAAGTCCATTGGAAGACTTGACTATTGTTGTTAAAAGACATAGGCATTCATATTATAGAGCCACAAACCACACTAGTAAAATAAAAACATGATAACATGGAATTCGAACCAATGACAGTCTTAATTTGATAGTGCAAACCCAACACCTTACTAACTGTGCTAACCAGACTGTGCATAGAAACACACAATTTATCAGAGATTTAAGTGAATAAGCTACAGTGTCCAAGGTACTAAACATAATATATTCTATGGGGTGTCATAAGCAAGTCATTAGAATACTTTCCTACTAAATTTATAAGACATATGTATTCAATATTTAAGTAAACAAAGAGAAAATAAAGCTATCTATTGGGTTTCACTAAAAAGTCCATTGGAAGACTTGACTATTGTTGTTAAAAGACATAGGCATTCATATTATAGAGCTACAAACCACACTAGTAAAATAAAAACATGATAACATGGGATTCAAACCAATGACAGTCTTAATTTGATAGTGCAAACCAAACACCTTACTAACTGTGCTAACCAGACTGTGCATAGAAACACACAATTTATCAGAGATTTAAGTGAATAAGCTACAGTGTCCAAGGTACTAAACATAATATATTCTATGGGGTGTCATAAGCAAGTCATTAGAATACTTTCCTACTAAATTTATAAGACATATGTATTCAATATTTAAGTAAACAAAGAGAAAATAAAGCTATCTATTGGGTTTCACTAAAAAGTCCATTGGAAGACTTGACTATTGTTGTTAAAAGACATAGGCATTCATATTATAGAGCTACAAACCACACTAGTAAAATAAAAAATGATAACATGGGATTCGAACCAATGACAGTCTTAATTTGATAGTGCAAACCCAACACCTTACTAACTGTGCTAACCACACTGTGCATAGCAGATGCCCAATTTATCAGAGATTTAAGTGAATAAGCTACAGTGTCCAAGGTACTAAACATAATATATTCTATGGGGTGTCATAAGCAAGTCATTAGAATACTTTCCTACTAAATTTATAAGACATAAGCATTCAATATTTGAGTAAACAAAGAGAAAATAAAGCTCTATATTGGGTTTCACTAAAAAGTCCATTTGAAGACTTGACTATTGTTTTTAAAAGACATAGGCATTCATATTATAGAGCCACAAACCACACTAGTAAAATAAAAAATGATAACATGGGATTCGAACCAATGACAGTCTTAATTTGATAGTGCAAACCCAACACCTTACTAACTGTGCTAACCACACTGTGCATAGCAGATGCCTAATTCATCAGAGATTTAAGTGAATAAGCTACAGTGTCCAAGGTACTAAACATAATATATTCTATGGGGTGTCATAAGCAAGTCATTAGAATACTTTCCTACTAAATTTATAAGACATATGCATTCAATATTTAAGTAAACAAAGAGAAAATAAAGCTATCTATTGGGTTTCACTAAAAAGTCCATTGGAAGACTTGACTATTGTTGTTAAAAGACATAGGCATTCATATTATAGAGCTACAAACCACACTAGTAAAATAAAAACATGATAACATGGGATTCAAACCAATGACAGTCTTAATATGATAGTGCAAACCCAACACTTTACTAACTGTGCTAACCAGACTGTGCATAGCAAATGCACAATTTATCAGAGATTTAAGTGAATAAGCTACAGTGTCCAAGGTACTAAACATAATATATTCTATGGGGTGTCATAAGCAAGTCATTAGAATACTTTCCTTCTAAATTTATAAGACATATGCATTCAATATTTGAGTAAACAAAGAGAAAATAAAGCTATCTATTGGGTTTCACTAAAAAGTCCATTGGAAGACTTGACTATTGTTGTTAAAAGACATAGGCATTCATATTATAGAGCTACAAACCACACTAGTAAAATAAAAACATGATAACATGGGATTAGAACCAATGACAGTCTTAATTTGATAGTGCAAACCCAACACTTTACTAACTGTGCTAACCAGACTGTGCATAGCAAATGCACAATTTATCAGAGATTTACGTGAATAAGCTACAGTGTCCAAGGTACTAAACATAATATAGTCTATGGGGTGTCATAAGCAAGTCATTAGAATACTTTCCTACTAAATTTATAAGACATAAGCATTCAATATTTGAGTAAACAAAGAGAAAATAAAGCTATCTATTGGGTTTCACTAAAAAGTCCATTGGAAGACTTGACTATTGTTGTTAAAAGACATAGGCATTCATATTATAGAGCCACAAACCACACTAGTAAAAAAATGATAACATGGGATTCAAACCAATGACAATCTTAATTTGATAGTGCAAACCCAACACCTTACTAACTGTGCTAACCAGACTGTGCATACCAGACTCATAATTTATCAGAGATTTAAGTGAATAAGCTACAGTGTCTAAGGTACTAAACATAATATATTCTATGGGGTGTCATAAGCAAGTTATTAGAATACTTTCCTACTACATTTATAAGACATATGCATTCAATATTTGAGTAAACAAAGAGAAAATAAAGCTATATATTGGGTTTCACTAAAAAGTCCATTTGAAGACTTGACTATTGTTTTTAAAAGACATAGGCATTCATATTATAGAGCCACAAACCACACTAGTAAAATAAAATCATGATAACATGGAATTCGAACCAATGACAGTCTTAATTTGATAGTGCAAACCCAACACCTTACTAACTGTGCTAACCAGACTGTGCATAGAAACACACAATTTATCAGAGATTTAAGTGAATAAGCTACAGTGTCCAAGGTACTAAACATAATATATTCTATGGGGTGTCATAAGCAAGTCATTAGAATACTTTCCTACTAAATTTATAAGACATATGCATTCAATATTTAAGTAAACAAAGAGAAAATAAAGCTATCTATTGGGTTTCACTAAAAAGTCCATTGGAAGACTTGACTATTGTTGTTAAAAGACATAGGCATTCATATTATAGAGCCACAAACCACACTAGTAAAATAAAAACATGATAACATGGAATTCGAACCAATGACAGTCTTAATTTGATAGTGCAAACCCAACACCTTACTAACTGTGCTAACCAGACTGTGCATAGAAACACACAATTTATCAGAGATTTAAGTGAATAAGCTACAGTGTCCAAGGTACTAAACATAATATATTCTATGGGGTGTCATAAGCAAGTCATTAGAATACTTTCCTACTAAATTTATAAGACATATGTATTCAATATTTAAGTAAACAAAGAGAAAATAAAGCTATCTATTGGGTTTCACTAAAAAGTCCATTGGAAGACTTGACTATTGTTGTTAAAAGACATAGGCATTCATATTATAGAGCTACAAACCACACTAGTAAAATAAAAACATGATAACATGGGATTCAAACCAATGACAGTCTTAATTTGATAGTGCAAACCCAACACTTTACTAACTGTGCTAACCAGACTGTGCATAGCAAATGCACAATTTATCAGAGATTTACGTGAATAAGCTACAGTGTCCAAGGTACTAAACATAATATATTCTATGGGGTGTCATAAGCAAGTCATTAGAATACTTTCCTACTAAATTTATAAGACATAAGCATTCAATATTTGAGTAAACAAAGAGAAAATAAAGCTATCTATTGGGCTTCACTAAAAAGTCCATTGGAAGACTTGACTATTGTTGTTAAAAGACATAGGCATTCATATTATAGAGCCACAAACCACACTAGTAAAAAAAAAATGATAACATGAGATTCAAACCAATGACAGTCTTAATTTGATAGTGCAAACCCAACACCTTACTAACTGTGCTAACCAGACTGTGCATACCAGACTTATAATTTATCAGAGATTTAAGTGAATAAGCTACAGTGTCTAAGGTACTAATCATAATATATTCTATGGGGTGTCATAAGCAAGTTATTAGAATACTTTCCTACTACATTTATAAGACATATGCATTCAATATTTGAGTAAACAAAGAGAAAATAAAGCTCTATATTGGGTTTCACTAAAAAGTCCATTTGAAGACTTGACTATTGTTTTTAAAAGACATAGGCATTCATATTATAGAGCCACAAACCACACTAGTAAAATAAAAAATGATAACATGGGATTCGAACCAATGACAGTCTTAATTTGATAGTGCAAACCCAACACCTTACTAACTGTGCTAACCACACTGTGCATAGCAGATGCCTAATTCATCAGAGATTTAAGTGAATAAGCTACAGTGTCCAAGGTACTAAACATAATATATTCTATGGGGTGTCATAAGCATGTCATTTGAATACTTTCCTACTAAATCTATAAGACATATGCATTCAATATTTGAGTAAACAAAGAGAAAATAAAGCTATCTATTGGGTTTCACTAAAAAGTCCATTGGAAGACTTGACTATTGTTGTTAAAAGACATAGGCATTCATATTATAGAGCCACAAACCACACTAGTAAAATAAAAACATGATAACATGGAATTCGAACCAATGACAGTCTTAATTTGATAGTGCAAACCCAACACCTTACTAACTGTGCTAACCAGACTGTGCATAGAAACACCCAATTTATCAGAGATTTAAGTGAATAAGCTACAGTGTCCAAGGTACTAAACATAATATATTCTATGGGGTGTCATAAGCAAGTCATTAGAATACTTTCCTACTAAATTTATAAGACATATGCATTCAATATTTAAGTAAACAAAGAGAAAATAAAGCTATCTATTGGGTTTCACTAAAAAGTCCATTGGAAGACTTGACTATTGTTGTTAAAAGACATAGGCATTCATATTATAGAGCTACAAACCACACTAGTAAAATAAAAACATGATAACATGGGATTCAAACCAATGACAGTCTTAATATGATAGTGCAAACCCAACACTTTACTAACTGTGCTAACCAGACTGTGCATAGCAAATGCACAATTTATCAGAGATTTAAGTGAATAAGCTACAGTGTCCAAGGTACTAAACATAATATATTCTATGGGGTGTCATAAGCAAGTCATTAGAATACTTTCCTACTAAATTTATAAGACATAAGCATTCAATATTTGAGTAAACAAAGAGAAAATAAAGCTATCTATTGGGTTTCACTAAAAAGTCCATTGGAAGACTTGACTATTGTTGTTAAAAGACATAGGCATTCATATTATAGAGCCACAAACCACACTAGTAAAATAAAAAATGATAACATGGGATTCGAACCAATGACAGTCTTAATTTGATAGTGCAAACCCAACACCTTACTAACTGTGCTAACCACACTGTGCATAGCAGATGCCCAATTTATCAGAGATTTAAGTGAATAAGCTACAGTGTCCAAGGTACTAAACATAATATATTCTATGGGGTGTCATAAGCAAGTCATTAGAATACTTTCCTTTTAAATTTATAAGACATATGCATTCAATATTTGAGTAAACAAAGAGAAAATAAAGCTATCTAATGGGTTTCACTAAAAAGTCCATTGGAAGACTTGACTATTGTTGTTAAAAGACATAGGCATTCATATTATAGAGCTACAAACCACACTAGTAAAATAAAAACATGATAACATGGGATTCGAACCAATGACAGTCTTAATTTGATAGTGCAAACCCAACACTTTACTAACTGTGCTAACCAGACTGTGCATAGCAAATGCTCAATTTATCAGAGATTTACGTGAATAAGCTACAGTGTCCAAGGTACTAAACATAATATATTCTATGGGGTGTCATAAGCAAGTCATTAGAATACTTTCCTACTAAATTTATAAGACATAAGCATTCAATATTTGAGTAAACAAAGAGAAAATAAAGCTATCTATTGGGTTTCACTAAAAAGTCCATTGGAAGACTTGACTATTGTTGTTAAAAGACATAGGCATTCATATTATAGAGCCACAAACCACACTAGTAAAAAAAAAAATGATAACATGGGATTCAAACCAATGACAATCTTAATTTGATAGTGCAAACCCAACACCTTACTAACTGTGCTAACCAGACTGTGCATACCAGACTCATAATTTATCAGAGATTTAAGTGAATAAGCTACAGTGTCTAAGGTACTAAACATAATATATTCTATGGGGTGTCATAAGCAAGTTATTAGAATACTTTCCTACTACATTTATAAGACATATGCATTCAATATTTGAGTAAACAAAGAGAAAATAAAGCTATATATTGGGTTTCACTAAAAAGTCCATTTGAAGACTTGACTATTGTTTTTAAAAGACATAGGCATTCATATTATAGAGCCACAAACCACACTAGTAAAATAAAAAATGATAACATGGGATTCGAACCAATGACAGTCTTAATTTGATAGTGCAAACCCAACACCTTACTAACTGTGCTAACCACACTGTGCATAGCAGATGCCCAATTCATCAGAGATTTAAGTGAATAAGCTACAGTGTCCAAGGTACTAAACATAATATATTCTATGGGGTGTCATAAGCAAGTCATTTGAATACTTTCCTACTAAATCTATAAGACATATGCATTCAATATTTGAGTAAACAAAGAGAAAATAAAGCTATCTATTTGGTTTCACTAAAAAGTCCATTGGAAGACTTGACTATTGTTGTTAAAAGACATAGGCATTCATATTATAGAGCCACAAACCACACTAGTAAAATAAAAACATGATAACATGGAATTCGAACCAATGACAGTCTTAATTTGATAGTGCAAACCCAACACCTTACTAACTGTGCTAACCAGACTGTGCATAGAAACACCCAATTTATCAGAGATTTAAGTGAATAAGCTACAGTGTCCAAGGTACTAAACATAATATATTCTATGGGGTGTCATAAGCAAGTCATTAGAATACTTTCCTACTAAATTTATAAGACATATGCATTCAATATTTAAGTAAACAAAGAGAAAATAAAGCTATCTATTGGGTTTCACTAAAAAGTCCATTGGAAGACTTGACTATTGTTGTTAAAAGACATAGGCATTCATATTATAGAGCCACAAACCACACTAGTAAAATAAAAACATGATAACATGGAATTCGAACCAATGACAGTCTTAATTTGATAGTGCAAACCCAACACCTTACTAACTGTGCTAACCAGACTGTGCATAGAAACACACAATTTATCAGAGATTTAAGTGAATAAGCTACAGTGTCCAAGGTACTAAACATAATATATTCTATGGGGTGTCATAAGCAAGTCATTAGAATACTTTCCTACTAAATTTATAAGACATATGTATTCAATATTTAAGTAAACAAAGAGAAAATAAAGCTATCTATTGGGTTTCACTAAAAAGTCCATTGGAAGACTTGACTATTGTTGTTAAAAGACATAGGCATTCATATTATAGAGCTACAAACCACACTAGTAAAATAAAAACATGATAACATGGGATTCAAACCAATGACAGTCTTAATTTGATAGTGAAAACCCAACACTTTACTAACTGTGCTAACCAGACTGTGCATAGCAAATGCACAATTTATCAGAGATTTACGTGAATAAGCTACAGTGTCCAAGGTACTAAACATAATATATTCTATGGGGTGTCATAAGCAAGTCATTAGAATACTTTCCTACTAAATTTATAAGACATAAGCATTCAATATTTGAGTAAACAAAGAGAAAATAAAGCTATCTATTGGGCTTCACTAAAAAGTCCATTGGAAGACTTGACTATTGTTGTTAAAAGACATAGGCATTCATATTATAGAGCCACAAACCACACTAGTAAAAAAAAATGATAACATGGGATTCAAACCAATGACAGTCTTAATTTGATAGTGCAAACCCAACACCTTACTAACTGTGCTAACCAGACTGTGCATACCAGACTCATAATTTATCAGAGATTTAAGTGAATAAGCTACAGTGTCTAAGGTACTAAACATAATATATTCTATGGGGTGTCATAAGCAAGTTATTAGAATACTTTCCTACTACATTTATAAGACATATGCATTCAATATTTGAGTAAACAAAGAGAAAATAAAGCTCTATATTGGGTTTCACTAAAAAGTCCATTTGAAGACTTGACTATTGTTTTTAAAAGACATAGGCATTCATATTATAGAGCCACAAACCACACTAGTAAAATAAAAAATGATAACATGGGATTCGAACCAATGACAGTCTTAATTTGATAGTGCAAACCCAACACCTTACAAACTGTGCTAACCACACTGTGCATAGCAGATGCCTAATTCATCAGAGATTTAAGTGAATAAGCTACAGTGTCCAAGGTACTAAACATAATATATTCTATGGGGTGTCATAAGCAAGTCATTTGAATACTTTCCTACTAAATCTATAAGACATATGCATTCAATATTTGAGTAAACAAAGAGAAAATAAAGCTATCTATTGGGTTTCACTAAAAAGTCCATTGGAAGACTTGACTATTGTTGTTAAAAGACATAGGCATTCATATTATAGAGCCACAAACCACACTAGTAAAATAAAAACATGATAACATGGAATTCGAACCAATGACAGTCTTAATTTGATAGTGCAAACCCAACACCTTACTAACTGTGCTAACCAGACTGAGCATAGAAACACCCAATTTATCAGAGATTTAAGTGAATAAGCTACAGTGTCCAAGGTACTAAACATAATATATTCTATGGGGTGTTATAAGCAAGTCATTAGAATACTTTCCTACTAAATTTATAAGACATATGCATTCAATATTTAAGTAAACAAAGAGAAAATAAAGCTATCTATTGGGTTTCACTAAAAAGTCCATTGGAAGACTTGACTATTGTTGTTAAAAGACATAGGCATTCATATTATAGAGCCACAAACCACACTAGTAAAATAAAAACATGATAACATGGAATTCGAACCAATGACAGTCTTAATTTGATAGTGCAAACCCAACACCTTACTAACTGTGCTAACCAGACTGTGCATAGAAACACACAATTTATCAGAGATTTAAGTGAATAAGCTACAGTGTCCAAGGTACTAAACATAATATATTCTATGGGGTGTCATAAGCAAGTCATTAGAATACTTTCCTACTAAATTTATAAGACATATGTATTCAATATTTAAGTAAACAAAGAGAAAATAAAGCTATCTATTGGGTTTCACTAAAAAGTCCATTGGAAGACTTGACTATTGTTGTTAAAAGACATAGGCATTCATATTATAGAGCTACAAACCACACTAGTAAAATAAAAACATGATAACATGGGATTCAAACCAATGACAGTCTTAATTTGATAGTGAAAACCCAACACTTTACTAACTGTGCTAACCAGACTGTGCATAGCAAATGCACAATTTATCAGAGATTTACGTGAATAAGCTACAGTGTCCAAGGTACTAAACATAATATATTCTATGGGGTGTCATAAGCAAGTCATTAGAATACTTTCCTACTAAATTTATAAGACATAAGCATTCAATATTTGAGTAAACAAAGAGAAAATAAAGCTATCTATTGGGCTTCACTAAAAAGTCCATTGGAAGACTTGACTATTGTTGTTAAAAGACATAGGCATTCATATTATAGAGCCACAAACCACACTAGTAAAAAAAATGATAACATGGGATTCAAACCAATGACAGTCTTAATTTGATAGTGCAAACCCAACACCTTACTAACTGTGCTAACCAGACTGTGCATACCAGACTCATAATTTATCAGAGATTTAAGTGAATAAGCTACAGTGTCTAAGGTACTAAACATAATATATTCTATGGGGTGTCATAAGCAAGTTATTAGAATACTTTCCTACTACATTTATAAGACATATGCATTCAATATTTGAGTAAACAAAGAGAAAATAAAGCTCTATATTGGGTTTCACTAAAAAGTCCATTTGAAGACTTGACTATTGTTGTTAAAAGACATAGGCATTCATATTATAGAGCCACAAACACACTAGTAAAATAAAACATGATAACATGGGATTCGAACCAATGACAGTCTTAATTTGATAGTGCAAACCCAACACCTTACAAACTGTGCTAACCACACTGTGCATAGCAGATGCCTAATTCATCAGAGATTTAAGTGAATAAGCTACAGTGTCCAAGGTACTAAACATAATATATTCTATGGGGTGTCATAAGCAAGTCATTTGAATACTTTCCTACTAAATCTATAAGACATATGCATTCAATATTTGAGTAAACAAAGAGAAAATAAAGCTATCTATTGGGTTTCACTAAAAAGTCCATTGGAAGACTTGACTATTGTTGTTAAAAGACATAGGCATTCATATTATAGAGCCACAAACCACACTAGTAAAATAAAAACATGATAACATGGAATTCGAACCAATGACAGTCTTAATTTGATAGTGCAAACCCAACACCTTACTAACTGTGCTAACCAGACTGTGCATAGAAACACCCAATTTATCAGAGATTTAAGTGAATAAGCTACAGTGTCCAAGGTACTAAACATAATATATTCTATGGGGTGTCATAAGCAAGTCATTAGAATACTTTCCTACTAAATTTATAAGACATATGCATTCAATATTTAAGTAAACAAAGAGAAAATAAAGCTATCTATTGGGTTTCACTAAAAAGTCCATTGGAAGACTTGACTATTGTTGTTAAAAGACATAGGCATTCATATTATAGAGCCACAAACCACACTAGTAAAATAAAAACATGATAACATGGAATTCGAACCAATGACAGTCTTAATTTGATAGTGCAAACCCAACACCTTACTAACTGTGCTAACCAGACTGTGCATAGAAACACACAATTTATCAGAGATTTAAGTGAATAAGCTACAGTGTCCAAGGTACTAAACATAATATATTCTATGGGGTGTCATAAGCAAGTCATTAGAATATTTTCCTACTAAATTTATAAGACATATGCATTCAATATTTAAGTAAACAAAGAGAAAATAAAGCTATCTATTGGGTTTCACTAAAAAGTCCATTGGAAGACTTGACTATTGTTGTTAAAAGACATAGGCATTCATATTATAGAGCTACAAACCACACTAGTAAAATAAAAACATGATAACATGGGATTCAAACCAATGACAGTCTTAATATGATAGTGCAAACCCAACACTTTACTAACTGTGCTAACCAGACTGTGCATAGCAAATGCACAATTTATCAGAGATTTACGTGAATAAGCTACAGTGTCCAAGGTACTAAACATAATATATTCTATGGGGTGTCATAAGCAAGTCATTAGAATACTTTCCTACTAAATTTATAAGACATAAGCATTCAATATTTGAGTAAACAAAGAGAAAATAAAGCTATCTATTGGGTTTCACTAAAAAGTCCATTGGAAGACTTGACTATTGTTGTTAAAAGACATAGGCATTCATATTATAGAGCCACAAACCACACTAGTAAAATAAAAACATGATAACATGGGATTTGAACCAATGACAGTCTTAATTTGATAGTGCAAACCCAACACCTTACTAACTGTGCTAATCAGACTGTGCATAGAAGCACACAATTTATCAGAGATTTAAGTGAATAAGCTACAGTGTCCAAGGTACTAAACATAATATATTCTATGGGGTGTCATAAGCAAGTCATTAGAATACTTTCCTACTAAATTTATAAGATATATGCATTCAATATTTGAGTAAACAAAGAGAAAATAAAGCTATCTATTGGGTTTCACTAAAAAGTCCATTGGAAGACTTGACTATTGTTGTTAAAAGACATAGGCATTCATATTATAGAGCCACAAACCACACTAGTAAAATAAAAACATGATAACAAGGGATTCAAACAAATGACAGTCTTAATTTGATAGTGCAAACCCAACACCTTACTAACTGTGCTAACCAGACTGTGCATAGAAACACACAATTTATCAGAGATTTAAGTGAATAAGCTACAGTGTCCAAGGTACTAAACATAATATATTCTTTGGGGTGTCATAAGCAAGTCATTAGAATACTTTCCTACTAAATTTATAAGACATATGCATTCAATATTTGAGTAAACAAAGAGAAAATAAAGCTATCTATTGGGTTTCACTAAAAAGTCCATTGGAAGACTTGACTATTGTTGTTAAAAGACATAGGCATTCATATTATAGAGCTACAAACCACACTAGTAAAATAAAAACATGATAACATGGGATTCAAACCAATGACAGTCTTAATTTGATAGTGAAAACCCAACACTTTACTAACTGTGCTAACCAGACTGTGCATTGCAAATGCACAATTTATCAGAGATTTACGTGAATAAGCTACAGTGTCCAAGGTACTAAACATAATATATTCTATGGGGTGTCATAAGCAAGTCATTAGAATACTTTCCTACTAAATTTATAAGACATATGCATTCAATATTTAAGTAAACAAAGAGAAAATAAAGCTATCTATTGGGTTTCACTAAAAAGTCCATTGGAAGACTTGACTATTGTTGTTAAAAGACATAGGCATTCATATTATAGAGCTACAAACCACACTAGTAAAATAAAAACATGATAACATGGGATTCAAACCAATGACAGTCTTAATATGATAGTGCAAACCCAACACTTTACTAACTGTGCTAACCAGACTGTGCATAGCAAATGCACAATTTATCAGAGATTTACGTGAATAAGCTACAGTGTCCAAGGTACTAAACATAATATATTCTATGGGGTGTCATAAGCAAGTCATTAGAATACTTTCCTACTAAATTTATAAGACATAAGCATTCAATATTTGAGTAAACAAAGAGAAAATAAAGCTATCTATTGGGTTTCACTAAAAAGTCCATTGGAAGACTTGACTATTGTTGTTAAAAGACATAGGCATTCATATTATAGAGCCACAAACCACACTAGTAAAATAAAAACATGATAACATGGGATTTGAACCAATGACAGTCTTAATTTGATAGTGCAAACCCAACACCTTACTAACTGTGCTAATCAGACTGTGCATAGAAGCACACAATTTATCAGAGATTTAAGTGAATAAGCTACAGTGTCCAAGGTACTAAACATAATATATTCTATGGGGTGTCATAAGCAAGTCATTAGAATACTTTCCTACTAAATTTATAAGATATATGCATTCAATATTTGAGTAAACAAAGAGAAAATAAAGCTATCTATTGGGTTTCACTAAAAAGTCCATTGGAAGACTTGACTATTGTTGTTAAAAGACATAGGCATTCATATTATAGAGCCACAAACCACACTAGTAAAATAAAAACATGATAACAAGGGATTCAAACAAATGACAGTCTTAATTTGATAGTGCAAACCCAACACCTTACTAACTGTGCTAACCAGACTGTGCATAGAAACACACAATTTATCAGAGATTTAAGTGAATAAGCTACAGTGTCCAAGGTACTAAACATAATATATTCTTTGGGGTGTCATAAGCAAGTCATTAGAATACTTTCCTACTAAATTTATAAGACATATGCATTCAATATTTGAGTAAACAAAGAGAAAATAAAGCTATCTATTGGGTTTCACTAAAAAGTCCATTGGAAGACTTGACTATTGTTGTTAAAAGACATAGGCATTCATATTATAGAGCTACAAACCACACTAGTAAAATAAAAACATGATAACATGGGATTCAAACCAATGACAGTCTTAATTTGATAGTGAAAACCCAACACTTTACTAACTGTGCTAACCAGACTGTGCATTGCAAATGCACAATTTATCAGAGATTTACGTGAATAAGCTACAGTGTCCAAGGTACTAAACATAATATATTCTATGGGGTGTCATAAGCAAGTCATTAGAATACTTTCCTACTAAATTTATAAGACATAAGCATTCAATATTTGAGTAAACAAAGAGAAAATAAAGCTATCTATTGGGCTTCACTAAAAAGTCCATTGGAAGACTTGACTATTGTTGTTAAAAGACATAGGCATTCATATTATAGAGCCACAAACCACACTAGTAAAAAAAAATGATAACATGGGATTCAAACCAATGACAGTCTTAATTTGATAGTGCAAACCCAACACCTTACTAACTGTGCTAACCAGACTGTGCATACCAGACTCATAATTTATCAGAGATTTAAGTGAATAAGCTACAGTGTCTAAGGTACTAAACATAATATATTCTATGGGGTGTCATAAGCAAGTTATTAGAATACTTTCCTACTACATTTATAAGACATATGCATTCAATATTTGAGTAAACAAAGAGAAAATAAAGCTCTATATTGGGTTTCACTAAAAAGTCCATTTGAAGACTTGACTATTGTTTTTAAAAGACATAGGCATTCATATTATAGAGCCACAAACCACACTAGTAAAATAAAACATGATAACATGGGATTCGAACCAATGACAGTCTTAATTTGATAGTGCAAACCCAACACCTTACAAACTGTGCTAACCACACTGTGCATAGCAGATGCCTAATTCATCAGAGATTTAAGTGAATAAGCTACAGTGTCCAAGGTACTAAACATAATATATTCTATGGGGTGTCATAAGCAAGTCATTTGAATACTTTCCTACTAAATCTATAAGACATATGCATTCAATATTTGAGTAAACAAAGAGAAAATAAAGCTATCTATTGGGTTTCACTAAAAAGTCCATTGGAAGACTTGACTATTGTTGTTAAAAGACATAGGCATTCATATTATAGAGCCACAAACCACATTAGTAAAATAAAAACATGATAACATGGGATTCGAACCAATGACAGTCTTAATTTGATAGTGCAAACCCAACACCTTACTAACTGTGCTAATCAGACTGTGCATAGAAGCACACAATTTATCAGAGATTTAAGTGAATAAGCTACAGTGTCCAAGGTACTAAACATAATATATTCTATGGGGTGTCATAAGCAAGTCATTAGAATACTTTCCTACTAAATTTATAAGACATATGCATTCAATATTTGAGTAAACAAAGAGAAAATAAAGCTATCTATTGGGTTTCACTAAAAAGTCCATTGGAAGACTTGACTATTGTTGTTAAAAGACATAGGCATTCATATTATAGAGCCACAAACCACACTAGTAAAATAAAAACATGATAACAAGGGATTCAAACAAATGACAGTCTTAATTTGATAGTGCAAACCCAACACCTTACTAACTGTGCTAACCAGACTGTGCATAGAAACACACAATTTATCAGAGATTTAAGTGAATAAGCTACAGTGTCCAAGGTACTAAACATAATATATTCTATGGGGTGTCATAAGCAAGTCATTAGAATACTTTCCTACTAAATTTATAAGACATATGCATTCAATATTTGAGTAAACAAAGAGAAAATAAAGCTATCTATTGGGTTTCACTAAAAAGTCCATTGGAAGACTTGACTATTGTTGTTAAAAGACATAGGCATTCATATTATAGAGCTACAAACCACACTAGTAAAATAAAAACATGATAACATGGGATTCGAACCAGTGACAGTCTTAATTTGATAGTGCAAACCCAACACTTTACTAACTGTGCTAACCAGACTGTGCATAGCAAATGCACAATTTATCAGAGATTTACGTGAATAAGCTACAGTGTCCAAGGTACTAAACATAATATATTCTATGGGGTGTCATAAGCAAGTCATTAGAATACTTTCCTACTAAATTTATAAGACATATGCATTCAATATTTGAGTAAACAAAGAGAAAACAAAGCTATCTATTGGGTTTCACTAAAAAGTCCATTGGAAGACTTGACTATTGTTGTTAAAAGACATAGGCATTCATATTATAGAGCTACAAACCACACTAGTAAAATAAAAACATGATAACATGGGATTCGAACCAATGACAGTCTTAATTTGATAGTGCAAACCCAACACCTTACTAACTGTGCTAACCAGACTGTGCATACCAGACAAATAATTTATCAGAGATTTAAGTAAATAAGCTACAGTGTCCAAGGTACTAAACATAATATATTCTATGGGGTGTCATATGCAAGTCATTAGAATACTTTCCTACTAAATTTATAAGACATATGCATTCAATATTTGAGTAAACAAAGAGAAAACAAAGCTATCTATTGGGTTTCACTAAAAAGTCCATTGGAAGACTTGACTATTGTTGTTAAAAGACATAGGCATTCATATTATAGAGCCACAAACCACACTAGTAAAATAAAAAAATGATAACATGGGATTCAAACCAATGACAGTCTTAATTTGATAGTGCAAACCCAACACCTTACTAACTGTGCTAACCAGACTGTGCATACTAGACTCATAATTTATCAGAGATTTAAGTGAATAAACTACAGTGTCTAAGGTACTAAACATAATATATTCTATGTGGTGTCAAGGGCAAGTCATTAGAATACTTTCCTACTAAATTTATAAGACATATGCATTCAATATTTGAGTAAACAAAAAGAAAATAAAGCTATCTATTGGGTTTTACAAAAAAGTTCATTGGAAGACTTGACTATTGTTGTTAAAAGACATAGGCATTCATATTATAGAGCCACAAACCACACTAGTAAAATCAAAACATGATAACATGGGATTTGAACCAATGACAGTCTTAATTTGATAGTGCAAACCCAACACCTTACTAACTGTGCTAACCAGACTGTGCATCGAAACACACAATTTATCAGAGATTTAAGTGCATAAGCTACAGTGTCCAAGTTACTAAACATAATATATTCTATGGGGTGTCATAAGCAAGTCATTAGAATACTTTCCTACTAAATTTATAAGACATAAGCATTCAATATTTGAGTAAACAAAAGAGAAAATAAAGCTATCTATTGGGTTTCACTAAAAAGTCCATTGGAAGACTTGACTATTGTTGTTAAAAGACATAGGCATTCATATTATAGAGCCACAAACCACACTAGTAAAATAAAAACATGATAACAAGGGATTCGAACAAATGACAGTCTTAATTTGATAGTGCAAACCCAACACCTTACTAACTGTGCTAACCAGACTGTGCATAGAAACTCTCAATTTATCAGAGATTTAAGTGAATAAGCTACAGTGTCCAAGGTACTAAACATAATATATTCTATGGGGTGTCATAAGCAAGTCATTAGAATACTTTCCTACTAAATTTATAAGACATAAGCATTCAATATTTGAGTAAACAAAGAGAAAATAAAGCTATCTATTGGGTTTCACTAAAAAGTCCATTGGAAGACTTGACTATTGTTGTTAAAAGACATAGGCATTCATATTATAGAGCCACAAACCACACTAGTAAAATAAAAAATGATAACATGGGATTCGAACCAATGACAGTCTTAATTTGATAGTGCAAACCCAACACCTTACTAACTGTGCTAACCAGACTGTGCATACTAGACTCATAATTTATCAGAGATTTAAGTGAATAAGCTACAGTGTCTAAGGTACTAAACATAATATATTCTATGTGGTGTCAAGGGCAAGTCATTAGAATACTTTCCTACTAAATTTATAAGACATATGCATTCAATATTTGAGTAAACAAAAAGAAAATAAAGCTATCTATTGGGTTTTACAAAAAAGTTCATTGGAAGACTTGACTATTGTTGTTAAAAGACATAGGCATTCATATTATAGAGCCACAAACCACACTAGTAAAATCAAAACATGATAACATGGGATTTGAACCAATGACAGTCTTAATTTGATAGTGCAAACCCAACACCTTACTAACTGTGCTAACCAGACTGTGCATCGAAACACACAATTTATCAGAGATTTAAGTGCATAAGCTACAGTGTCCAAGTTACTAAACATAATATATTCTATGGGGTGTCATAAGCAAGTCATTAGAATACTTTCCTACTAAATTTATAAGACATAAGCATTCAATATTTGAGTAAACAAAAGAGAAAATAAAGCTATCTATTGGGTTTCACTAAAAAGTCCATTGGAAGACTTGACTATTGTTGTTAAAAGACATAGGCATTCATATTATAGAGCCACAAACCACACTAGTAAAATAAAAACATGATAACAAGGGATTCGAACAAATGACAGTCTTAATTTGATAGTGCAAACCCAACACCTTACTAACTGTGCTAACCAGACTGTGCATAGAAACTCTCAATTTATCAGAGATTTAAGTGAATAAGCTACAGTGTCCAAGGTACTAAACATAATATATTCTATGGGGTGTCATAAGCAAGTCATTAGAATACTTTCCTACTAAATTTATAAGACATAAGCATTCAATATTTGAGTAAACAAAGAGAAAATAAAGCTATCTATTGGGTTTCACTAAAAAGTCCATTGGAAGACTTGACTATTGTTGTTAAAAGACATAGGCATTCATATTATAGAGCCACAAACCACACTAGTAAAATAAAAAATGATAACATGGGATTCGAACCAATGACAGTCTTAATTTGATAGTGCAAACCCAACACCTTACTAACTGTGCTAACCACACTGTGCATAGCAGACGCCCAATTTATCAGAGATTTAAGTGAATAAGCTACAGTGTCCAAGGTACTAAACATAATATATTCTATGGGGTGTCATAAGCAAGTCATTAGAATACTTTCCAACTAAATTTATAAGACATATGCATTCAATATTTGAGAAAACAAAGAGAAAATAAAGCTATCTATTGGGTTTCACTAAAAAGTCCATTGGAAGACTTGACTATTGTTGTTAAAAGACATAGGCATTCATATTATAGAGCCACAAACACCACTAGTAAAATAAAAACATGTTAACATGGGATTCGAACCAATGACAGTCTTAATTTGATAGTGCAAACCCAACACCTTACTAACTGTGCTAACCAGACTGTGCATACCAGACACATAATTTATCAGAGATTTAAGTAAATAAGCTACAGTGTCCAAGGTACTAAACATAATATATTCTATGGGGTGTCATAAGCAAGTCATTAGAATACTTTCCTACTAAATTTATAAGACATATGCATTCAATATTTGAGTAAACAAAGAGAAAACAAAGCTATCTATTGGGTTTCACTAAAAAGTCCATTGGAAGACTTGACTATTGTTGTTAAAAGACATAGGCATTCATATTATAGAGCCACAAACCACACTAGTAAAATAAAAAAATGATAACATGGGATTCAAACCAATGACAGTCTTAATTTGATAGTGCAAACCCAACACTTTACTAACTGTGCTAACCAGACTGTGCATAGCAAATGCACAATTTATCAGAGATTTACGTGAATAAGCTACAGTGTCCAAGGTACTAAACATAATATATTCTATGGGGTGTCATAAGCAAGTCATTAGAATACTTTCCTACTAAATTTATAAGACATAAGCATTCAATATTTGAGTAAACAAAGAGAAAATAAAGCTATCTATTGGGCTTCACTAAAAAGTCAATTGGAAGACTTGACTATTGTTGTTAAAAGACATAGGCATTCATATTATAGAGCCACAAACCACACTAGTAAAAAAAAAATGATAACATGGGATTCAAACCAATGACAGTCTTAATTTGATAGTGCAAACCCAACACCTTACTAACTGTGCTAACCAGACTGTGCATACCAGGCTCATAATTTATCAGAGATTTAAGTGAATAAGCTACAGTGTCTAAGGTACTAAACATAATATATTCTATGGGGTGTCATAAGCAAGTTATTAGAATACTTTCCTACTACATTTATAAGACATATGCATTCAATATTTGAGTAAACAAAGAGAAAATAAAGCTCTATATTGGGTTTCACTAAAAAGTCCATTTGAAGACTTGACTATTGTTTTTAAAAGACATAGGCATTCATATTATAGAGCCACAAACCACACTAGTAAAATAAAAAATGATAACATGGGATTCAAACCAATGACAGTCTTAATTTGATAGTGCAAACCCAACACCTTACTAACTGTGCTAACCACACTGTGCATAGCAGATGCCTAATTCATCAGAGATTTAAGTGAATAAGCTACAGTGTCCAAGGTACTAAACATAATATATTCTATGGGGTGTCATAAGCAAGTCATTTGAATACTTTCCTACTAAATCTATAAGACATATGCATTCAATATTTGAGTAAACAAAGAGAAAATAAAGCTATCTATTGGGTTTCACTAAAAAGTCCATTGGAAGACTTGACTATTGTTGTTAAAAGACATAGGCATTCATATTATAGAGCCACAAACCACACTAGTAAAATAAAAACATGATAACAAGGGATTCGAACAAATGACAGTCTTAATTTGATAGTGCAAACCCAACACCTTACTAACTGTGCTAACCAGACTGTGCATAGAAACTCTCAATTTATCAGAGATTTAAGTGAATAAGCTACAGTGTCCAAGGTACTAAACATAATATATTCTATGGGGTGTCATAAGCAAGTCATTAGAATACTTTCCTACTAAATTTATAAGACATAAGCATTCAATATTTGAGTAAACAAAGAGAAAATAAAGCTATCTATTGGGTTTCACTAAAAAGTCCATTGGAAGACTTGACTATTGTTGTTAAAAGACATAGGCATTCATATTATAGAGCCACAAACCACACTAGTAAAATAAAAAATGATAACATGGGATTCGAACCAATGACAGTCTTAATTTGATAGTGCAAACCCAACACCTTACTAACTGTGCTAACCACACTGTGCATAGCAGACGCCCAATTTATCAGAGATTTAAGTGAATAAGCTACAGTGTCCAAGGTACTAAACATAATATATTCTATGGGGTGTCATAAGCAAGTCATTAGAATACATTCCAACTAAATTTATAAGACATATGCATTCAATATTTGAGAAAACAAAGAGAAAATAAAGCTATCTATTGGGTTTCACTAAAAAGTCCATTGGAAGACTTGACTATTGTTGTTAAAAGACATAGGCATTCATATTATAGAGCCACAAACCACACTAGTAAAATAAAAACATGTTAACATGGGATTCGAACCAATGACAGTCTTAATTTGATAGTGCAAACCCAACACCTTACTAACTGTGCTAACCAGACTGTGCATACCAGACCCATAATTTATCAGAGATTTAAGTAAATAAGCTACAGTGTCCAAGGTACTAAACATAATATATTCTATGGGGTGTCATAAGCAAGTCATTAGAATACTTTCCTACTAAATTTATAAGACATATGCATTCAATATTTGAGTAAACAAAGAGAAAACAAAGCTATCTATTGGGTTTCACTAAAAAGTCCATTGGAAGACTTGACTATTGTTGTTAAAAGACATAGGCATTCATATTATAGAGCCACAAACCACACTAGTAAAATAAAAAAATGATAACATGGGATTCAAACCAATGACAGTCTTAATTTGATAGTGCAAACCCAACACTTTACTAACTGTGCTAACCAGACTGTGCATAGCAAATGCACAATTTATCAGAGATTTACGTGAATAAGCTACAGTGTCCAAGGTACTAAACATAATATATTCTATGGGGTGTCATAAGCAAGTCATTAGAATACTTTCCTACTAAATTTATAAGACATAAGCATTCAATATTTGAGTAAACAAAGAGAAAATAAAGCTATCTATTGGGTTTCACTAAAAAGTCCATTGGAAGACTTGACTATTGTTGTTAAAAGACATAGGCATTCATATTATAGAGCCACAAACCACACTAGTAAAATAAAAAATGATAACATGGGATTCAAACCAATGACAGTCTTTATTTGATAGTGCAAACCCAACACCTTACTAACTGTGCTAACCACACTGTGCATAGCAGATGCCTAATTCATCAGAGATTTAAGTGAATAAGCTACAGTGTCCAAGGTACTAAACATAATATATTCTATGGGGTGTCATAAGCAAGTCATTTGAATACTTTCCTACTAAATATATAAGACATATGCATTCAATATTTGAGTAAACAAAGAGAAAATAAAGCTATCTATTGGGTTTCACTAAAAAGTCCATTGGAAGACTTGACTATTGTTGTTAAAAGACATAGGCATTCATATTATAGAGCGACAAACCACACTAGTAAAATAAAAACATGATAACATGGAATTCGAACCAATGACAGTCTTAATTTGATAGTGCAAACCCAACACCTTACTAACTGTGCTAACCAGACTGTGCATACCAGACACATAATTTATCAGAGATTTAAGTAAATAAGCTACAGTGGCCAAGGTACTAAACATAATATATTCTATGGGGTGTCATAAGCAAGTCATTAGAATACTTTCCTACTAAATTTATAAGACATATGCATTCAATATTTAAGTAAACAAAGAGAAAATAAAGCTATCTATTGGGTTTCACTAAAAAGTCCATTGGAAGACTTGACTATTGTTGTTAAAAGACATAGGCATTCATATTATAGAGCTACAAACCACACTAGTAAAATAAAAACATGATAACATGGGATTCAAACCAATGACAGTCTTAATATGATAGTGCAAACCCAACACTTTACTAACTGTGCTAACCAGACTGTGCATAGCAAATGCACAATTTATCAGAGATTTACGTGAATAAGCTACAGTGTCCAAGGTACTAAACATAATATATTCTATGGGGTGTCATAAGCAAGTCATTAGAATACTTTCCTACTAAATTTATAAGACATAAGCATTCAATATTTGAGTAAACAAAGAGAAAATAAAGCTATCTATTGGGTTTCACTAAAAAGTCCATTGGAAGACTTGACTATTGTTGTTAAAAGACATAGGCATTCATATTATAGAGCCACAAACCACACTAGTAAAATAAAAACATGACAACATGGGATTCGAACCAATGACAGTCTTAATTTGATAGTGCAAACCCAACAGCTTACTAACTGTGCTAATCAGACTGTGCATAGCAAATGCATAATTTATCAGAGATTTACGTGAATAAGCTACAGTGTCCAAGGTACTAAACATAATATATTCTATGGGGTGTCATAAGCAAGTCATTAGAATACTTTCCTACTAAATTTATAAGACATAAGCATTCAATATTTGAGTAAACAAAGAGAAAATAAAGCTATCTATTGGGCTTCACTAAAAAGTCCATTGGAAGACTTGACTATTGTTGTTAAAAGACATAGGCATTCATATTATAGAGCCACAAACCACACTAGTAAAATAAAAAATGATAACATGGGATTCGAACCAATGACAGTCTTAATTTGATAGTGCAAACCCAACACCTTACTAACTGTGCTAACCAGACTGTGCATACCAGACTCATAATTTATCAGAGATTTAAGTGAATAAGCTACAGTGTCTAAGGTACTAAACATAATATATTCTATGGGGTGTCATAAGCAAGTTATTAGAATACTTTCCTACTACATTTATAAGACATATGCATTCAATATTTGAGTAAACAAAGAGAAAATAAAGCTCTATATTGGGTTTCACTAAAAAGTCAATTTGAAGACTTGACTATTGTTTTTAAAAGACATAGGCATTCATATTATAGAGCCACAAACCACACTAGTAAAATAAAAAATGATAACATGGGATTCGAACCAATGACAGTCTTAATTTGATAGTGCAAACCCAACACCTTACTAACTGTGCTAACCACACTGTGCATAGCAGATGCCTAATTCATCAGAGATTTAAGTGAATAAGCTACAGTGTCCAAGGTACTAAACATAATATATTCTATGGGGTGTCATAAGCAAGTCATTTGAATACTTTCCTACTAAATCTATAAGACATATGCATTCAATATTTGAGTAAACAAAGAGAAAATAAAGCTATCTATTGGGTTTCACTAAAAAGTCCATTGGAAGACTTGACTATTGTTGTTAAAAGACATAGGCATTCATATTATAGAGCCACAAACCACACTAGTAAAATAAAAACATGATAACATGGAATTCGAACAAATGACAGTCTTAATTTGATAGTGCAAACCCAACACCTCACTAACTGTGCTAACCAGACTGTGCATAGAAACACACAATTTATCAGAGATTTAAGTGAATAAGCTACAGTGTCCAAGGTACTAAACGTAATATATTCTATGGGGTGTCATAAGCAAGTCATCAGAATACTTTCCTACTAAATTTATAAGACATATGCATTCAATATTTAAGTAAACAAAGAGAAAATAAAGCTATCTATTGGGTTTCACTAAAAAGTCCATTGGAAGACTTGACTATTGTTGTTAAAAGACATAGGCATTCATATTATAGAGCTACAAACCACACTAGTAAAATAAAAACATGATAACATGGGATTCAAACCAATGACAGTCTTAATATGATAGTGCAAACCCAACACTTTACTAACTGTGCTAACCAGACTGTGCATAGCAAATGCACAATTTATCAGAGATTTACGTGAATAAGCTACAGTGTCCAAAGTACTAAACATAATATATTCTATGGGGTGTCATAAGCAAGTCATTAGAATACTTTCCTACTAAATTTATAAGACATAAGCATTCAATATTTGAGTAAACAAAGAGAAAATAAAGCTATCTATTGGGTTTCACTAAAAAGTCCATTGGAAGACTTGACTATTGTTGTTAAAAGACATAGGCATTCATATTATAGAGCCACAAACCACACCAGTAAAATAAAAACATGATAACATGGGATTCGAACCAATGACAGTCTTAATTTGATAGTGCAAACCCAACACCTTACTAACTGTGCTAATCAGACTGTGCATAGAAGCACACAATTTATCAGAGATTTAAGTGAATAAGCTACAGTGTCCAAGGTACTAAACATAATATATTCTATGGGGTGTCATAAGCAAGTCATTAGAATACTTTCCTACTAAATTTATAAGACATATGCATTCAATATTTGAGTAAACAAAGAGAAAATAAAGCTATCTATTGGGTTTCACTAAAAAGTCCATTGGAAGACTTGACTATTGTTGTTAAAAGACATAGGCATTCATATTATAGAGCTACAAACCACACTAGTAAAATAAAAACATGATAACATGGGATTCAAACCAATGACAGTCTTAATTTGATAGTGCAAACCCAACACTTTACTAACTGTGCTAACCAGACTGTGCATAGCAAATGCACAATTTATCAGTGATTTACGTGAATAAGCTACAGTGTCCAAGGTACTAAACATAATATATTCTATGGGGTGTCATAAGCAAGTCATTAGAATACTTTCCTACTAAATTTATAAGACATAAGCATTCAATATTTGAGTAAACAAAGAGAAAATAAAGCTATCTATTGGGTTTCACTAAAAAGTCCATTGGAAGACTTGACTATTGTTGTTAAAAGACATAGGCATTCATATTATAGAGCCACAAACCACACTAGTAAAATAAAAACATGATAACATGGGATTCGAACCAATGACAGTCTTAATTTGATAGTGCAAACCCAACACCTTACTAACTGTGCTAACCAGACTGTGCATACCAAACAAATAATTTATCAGAGATTTAAGTAAATAAGCTACAGTGTCCAAGGTACTAAACATAATATATTCTATGGGGTGTCATAAGCAAGTCATTAGAATACTTTCCTACTAAATTTATAAGACATATGCATTCAATATTTGAGTAAACAAAGAGAAAATAAAGCTATCTATTGGGTTTCACTAAAAAGTCCATTGGAAGACTTGACTATTGTTGTTAAAAGACATAGGCATTCATATTATAGAGCCACAAACCACACTAGTAAAATAAAAACATGATAACAAGGGATTCAAACAAATGACAGTCTTAATTTGATAGTGCAAACCCAACACCTTACTAACTGTGCTAACCAGACTGTGCATAGAAACACACAATTTATCTGAGATTTAAGTGAATAAGCTACAGTGTCCAAGGTACTAAACATAATATATTCTATGGGGTGTCATAAGCAAGTCATTAGAATACTTTCCTACTAAATTTATAAGACATATGCATTCAATATTTGAGTAAACTAAGAGAAAATAAAGCTATCTATTGGGTTTCACTAAAAAGTCCATTGGAAGACTTGACTATTGTTGTTAAAAGACATAGGCATTCATATTATAGAGCTACAAACCACACTAGTAAAATAAAAACATGATAACATGGGATTCGAACCAATGACAGTCTTAATTTGATAGTGCAAACCCAACACTTTACTAACTGTGCTAACCAGACTGTGCATAGCAAATGCACAATTTATCAGAGATTTACGTGAATAAGCTACAGTGTCCAAGGTACTAAACATAATATATTCTATGGGGTGTCATAAGCAAGTCATTAGAATACTTTCCTACTAAATTTATAAGACAGATGCATTCAATATTTGAGTAAACAAAGAGAAAACAAAGCTATCTATTGGGTTTCACTAAAAAGTCCATTGGAAGACTTGACTATTGTTGTTAAAAGACATAGGCATTCATATTATAGAGCCACAAACCACACTAGTAAAATAAAAAAATGATAACATGGGATTCAAACCAATGACAGTCTTAATTTGATAGTGCAAACCCAACACCTTACTAACTGTGCTAACCAGACTGTGCATACTAGACTCATAATTTATCAGAGATTTAAGTGAATAAGCTACAGTGTCTAAGGTACTAAACATAATATATTCTATGTGGTGTCAAGGGCAAGTCATTAGAATACTTTCCTACTAAATTTATAAGACATATGCATTCAATATTTGAGTAAACAAAAAGAAAATAAAGCTATCTATTGGGTTTCACTAAAAAGTCCATTGGAAGACTTGACTATTGTTGTTAAAAGACATAGGCATTCATATTATAGAGCCACAAACCACACTAGTAAAATAAAAACATGATAACATGGGATTCGAACCAATGACAGTCTTAATTTGATAGTGCAAACCCAACACCTTACTAACTGTGCTAACCAGACTGCATACCAAACACACAATTTATCAGAGATTTAAGTAAATAAGCTACAGTGTCCAAGGTACTAAACATAATATATTCTATGGGGTGTCATAAGCAAGTCATTAGAGCACTTTCCTACTAAATTTATAAGACATATGCATTCAATATTTGAGTAAACAAAGAGAAAATAAAGCTATCTATTGGGTTTCACTAAAAAGTCCATTGGAAGACTTGACTATTGTTGTTAAAAGACATAGGCATTCATATTATAGAGCTACAAACCACACTAGTAAAATAAAAACATGATAACATGGGATTCGAACCAATGACAGTCTTAATTTGATAGTGCAAACCCAACACTTTACTAACTGTGCTAACCAGACTGTGCATAGCAAATGCACAATTTATCAGAGATTTACGTGAATAAGCTACAGTGTCCAAGGTACTAAACATAATATATTCTATGGGGTGTCATAAGCAAGTCATTAGAATACTTTCCTACTAAATTTATAAGACATAAGCATTCAATATTTGAGTAAACAAAGAGAAAATAAAGCTATCTATTGGGTTTCACTAAAAAGTCCATTGGAAGACTTGACTATTGTTGTTAAAAGACATAGGCATTCATATTATAGAGCCACAAACCACACTAGTAAAATAAAAACATGATATTCGAACCAATGACAGTCTTAATTTGATAGTGCAAACCCAACACCTTACTAACTGTGCTAACCACACTGTGCATAGCAGACGCCCAATTTATCAGAGATTTAAGTGAATAAGCTACAGTGTCCAAGGTACTAAACATAATATATTCTATGGGGTGTCATAAGCAAGTCATTAGAATACATTCCAACTAAATTTATAAGACATATGCATTCAATATTTGAGAAAACAAAGAGAAAATAAAGCTATCTATTGGGTTTCACTAAAAAGTCCATTGGAAGACTTGACTATTGTTGTTAAAAGACATAGGCATTCATATTATAGAGCCACAAACCACACTAGTAAAATAAAAACATGTTAACATGGGATTCGAACCAATGACAGTCTTAATTTGATAGTGCAAACCCAACACCTTACTAACTGTGCTAACCAGACTGTGCATACCAGACACATAATTTATCAGAGATTTAAGTAAATAAGCTACAGTGTCCAAGGTACTAAACATAATATATTCTATGGGGTGTCATAAGCAAGTCATTAGAATACTTTCCTACTAAATTTATAAGACATATGCATTCAATATTTGAGTAAACAAAGAGAAAACAAAGCTATCTATTGGGTTTCACTAAAAAGTCCATTGGAAGACTTGACTATTGTTGTTAAAAGACATAGGCATTCATATTATAGAGCCACAAACCACACTAGTAAAATAAAAAAATGATAACATGGGATTCAAACCAATGACAGTCTTAATTTGATAGTGCAAACCCAACACTTTACTAACTGTGCTAACCAGACTGTGCATAGCAAATGCACAATTTATCAGAGATTTACGTGAATAAGCTACAGTGTCCAAGGTACTAAACATAATATATTCTATGGGGTGTCATAAGCAAGTCATTAGAATACTTTCCTACTAAATTTATAAGACATAAGCATTCAATATTTGAGTAAACAAAGAGAAAATAAAGCTATCTATTGGGCTTCACTAAAAAGTCAATTGGAAGACTTGACTATTGTTGTTAAAAGACATAGGCATTCATATTATAGAGCCACAAACCACACTAGTAAAAAAAAATGATAACATGGGATTCAAACCAATGACATTCTTAATTTGATAGTGCAAACCCAACACCTTACTAACTGTGCTAACCAGACTGTGCATACCAGGCTCGTAATTTATCAGAGATTTAAGTGAATAAGCTACAGTGTCTAAGGTACTAAACATAATATATTCTATGGGGTGTCATAAGCAAGTTATTAGAATACTTTCCTACTACATTTATAAGACATATGCATTCAATATTTGAGTAAACAAAGAGAAAATAAAGCTCTATATTGGGTTTCACTAAAAAGTCCATTTGAAGACTTGACTATTGTTTTTAAAAGACATAGGCATTCATATTATAGAGCCACAAACCACACTAGTAAAATAAAAAATGATAACATGGGATTCAAACCAATGACAGTCTTAATTTGATAGTGCAAACCCAACACCTTACTAACTGTGCTAACCACACTGTGCATAGCAGATGCCTAATTCATCAGAGATTTAAGTGAATAAGCTACAGTGTCCAAGGTACTAAACATAATATATTCTATGGGGTGTCATAAGCAAGTCATTTGAATACTTTCCTACTAAATATATAAGACATATGCATTCAATATTTGAGTAAACAAAGAGAAAATAAAGCTATCTATTGGGTTTCACTAAAAAGTCCATTGGAAGACTTGACTATTGTTGTTAAAAGACATAGGCATTCATATTATAGAGCGACAAACCACACTAGTAAAATAAAAACATGATAACATGGAATTCGAACCAATGACAGTCTTAATTTGATAGTGCAAACCCAACACCTTACTAACTGTGCTAACCAGACTGTGCATACCAGACACATAATTTATCAGAGATTTAAGTAAATAAGCTACAGTGTCCAAGGTACTAAACATAATATATTCTATGGGGTGTCATAAGCAAGTCATTAGAATACTTTCCTACTAAATTTATAAGACATATGCATTCAATATTTAAGTAAACAAAGAGAAAATAAAGCTATCTATTGGGTTTCACTAAAAAGTCCATTGGAAGACTTGACTATTGTTGTTAAAAGACATAGGCATTCATATTATAGAGCTACAAACCACACTAGTAAAATAAAAACATGATAACATGGGATTCAAACCAATGACAGTCTTAATATGATAGTGCAAACCCAACACTTTACTAACTGTGCTAACCAGACTGTGCATAGCAAATGCACAATTTATCAGAGATTTACGTGAATAAGCTACAGTGTCCAAGGTACTAAACATAATATATTCTATGTGGTGTCAAGGGCAAGTCATTAGAATACTTTCCTACTAAATTTATAAGACATATGCATTCAATATTTGAGTAAACAAAAAGAAAATAAAGCTATCTATTGGGTTTCACTAAAAAGTCCATTGGAAGACTTGACTATTGTTGTTAAAAGACATAGGCATTCATATTATAGAGCCACAAACCACACTAGTAAAATAAAAACATGATAACATGGGATTCGAACCAATGACAGTCTTAATTTGATAGTGCAAACCCAACACCTTACTAACTGTGCTAACCAGACTGCATACCAAACACACAATTTATCAGAGATTTAAGTAAATAAGCTACAGTGTCCAAGGTACTAAACATAATATATTCTATGGGGTGTCATAAGCAAGTCATTAGAGCACTTTCCTACTAAATTTATAAGACATATGCATTCAATATTTGAGTAAACAAAGAGAAAATAAAGCTATCTATTGGGTTTCACTAAAAAGTCCATTGGAAGACTTGACTATTGTTGTTAAAAGACATAGGCATTCATATTATAGAGCCACAAACCACACTAGTAAAATAAAAACATGATAACAAGGGATTCAAACAAATGACAGTCTTAATTTGATAGTGCAAACCCAACACCTTACTAACTGTGCTAACCAGACTGTGCATAGAAACACACAATTTATCAGAGATTTAAGTGAATAAGCTACAGTGTCCAAGGTACTAAACATAATATATTCTATGGGGTGTCATAAGCAAGTCATTAGAATACTTTCCTACTAAATTTATAAGACATATGCATTCAATATTTGAGTAAACAAAGAGAAAATAAAGCTATCTATTGGGTTTCACTAAAAAGTCCATTGGAAGACTTGACTATTGTTGTTAAAAGACATAGGCATTCATATTATAGAGCTACAAACCACACTAGTAAAATAAAAACATGATAACATGGGATTCGAACCAATGACAGTCTTAATTTGATAGTGCAAACCCAACACTTTACTAACTGTGCTAACCAGACTGTGCATAGCAAATGCACAATTTATCAGAGATTTACGTGAATAAGCTACAGTGTCCAAGGTACTAAACATAATATATTCTATGGGGTGTCATAAGCAAGTCATTAGAATACTTTCCTACTAAATTTATAAGACATAAGCATTCAATATTTGAGTAAACAAAGAGAAAATAAAGCTATCTATTGGGTTTCACTAAAAAGTCCATTGGAAGACTTGACTATTGTTGTTAAAAGACATAGGCATTCATATTATAGAGCCACAAACCACACTAGTAAAATAAAAACATGATATTCGAACCAATGACAGTCTTAATTTGATAGTGCAAACCCAACACCTTACTAACTGTGCTAACCACACTGTGCATAGCAGACGCCCAATTTATCAGAGATTTAAGTGAATAAGCTACAGTGTCCAAGGTACTAAACATAATATATTCTATGGGGTGTCATAAGCAAGTCATTAGAATACATTCCAACTAAATTTATAAGACATATGCATTCAATATTTGAGAAAACAAAGAGAAAATAAAGCTATCTATTGGGTTTCACTAAAAAGTCCATTGGAAGACTTGACTATTGTTGTTAAAAGACATAGGCATTCATATTATAGAGCCACAAACCACACTAGTAAAATAAAAACATGTTAACATGGGATTCGAACCAATGACAGTCTTAATTTGATAGTGCAAACCCAACACCTTACTAACTGTGCTAACCAGACTGTGCATACCAGACACATAATTTATCAGAGATTTAAGTAAATAAGCTACAGTGTCCAAGGTACTAAACATAATATATTCTATGGGGTGTCATAAGCAAGTCATTAGAATACTTTCCTACTAAATTTATAAGACATATGCATTCAATATTTGAGTAAACAAAGAGAAAACAAAGCTATCTATTGGGTTTCACTAAAAAGTCCATTGGAAGACTTGACTATTGTTGTTAAAAGACATAGGCATTCATATTATAGAGCCACAAACCACACTAGTAAAATAAAAACATGATAACATGGGATTCGAACCAATGACAGTCTTAATTTGATAGTGCAAACCCAACAGCTTACTAACTGTGCTAATCAGACTGTGCATAGCAAATGCACAATTTATCAGAGATTTACGTGAATAAGCTACAGTGTCCAAGGTACTAAACATAATATATTCTATGGGGTGTCATAAGCAAGTCATTAGAATACTTTCCTACTAAATTTATAAGACATAAGCATTCAATATTTGAGTAAACAAAGAGAAAATAAAGCTATCTATTGGGCTTCACTAAAAAGTCCATTGGAAGACTTGACTATTGTTGTTAAAAGACATAGGCATTCATATTATAGAGCCACAAACCACACTAGTAAAAAAAAAAATGATAACATGGGATTCAAACCAATGACAGTCTTAATTTGATAGTGCAAACCCAACACCTTACTAACTGTGCTAACCAGACTGTGCATACCAGACTCATAATTTATCAGAGATTTAAGTGAATAAGCTACAGTGTCTAAGGTACTAAACATAATATATTCTATGGGGTGTCATAAGCAAGTTATTAGAATACTTTCCTACTACATTTATAAGACATATGCATTCAATATTTGAGTAAACAAAGAGAAAATAAAGCTCTATATTGGGTTTCACTAAAAAGTCAATTTGAAGACTTGACTATTGTTTTTAAAAGACATAGGCATTCATATTATAGAGCCACAAACCACACTAGTAAAATAAAAAATGATAACATGGGATTCGAACCAATGACAGTCTTAATTTGATAGTGCAAACCCAACACCTTACTAACTGTGCTAACCACACTGTGCATAGCAGATGCCTAATTCATCAGAGATTTAAGTGAATAAGCTACAGTGTCCAAGGTACTAAACATAATATATTCTATGGGGTGTCATAAGCAAGTCATTTGAATACTTTCCTACTAAATCTATAAGACATATGCATTCAATATTTGAGTAAACAAAGAGAAAATAAAGCTATCTATTGGGTTTCACTAAAAAGTCCATTGGAAGACTTGACTATTGTTGTTAAAAGACATAGGCATTCATATTATAGAGCCACAAACCACACTAGTAAAATAAAAACATGATAACATGGAATTCGAACAAATGACAGTCTTAATTTGATAGTGCAAACCCAACACCTCACTAACTGTGCTAACCAGACTGTGCATAGAAACACACAATTTATCAGAGATTTAAGTGAATAAGCTACAGTGTCCAAGGTACTAAACATAATATATTCTATGGGGTGTCATAAGCAAGTCATTAGAATACTTTCCTACTAAATTTATAAGACATATGCATTCAATATTTAAGTAAACAAAGAGAAAATAAAGCTATCTATTGGGTTTCACTAAAAAGTCCATTGGAAGACTTGACTATTGTTGTTAAAAGACATAGGCATTCATATTATAGAGCTACAAACCACACTAGTATAATAAAAACATGATAACATGGGATTCAAACCAATGACAGTCTTAATATGATAGTGCAAACCCAACACTTTACTAACTGTGCTAACCAGACTGTGCATAGCAAATGCACAATTTATCAGAGATTTACGTGAATAAGCTACAGTGTCCAAAGTACTAAACATAATATATTCTATGGGGTGTCATAAGCAAGTCATTAGAATACTTTCCTACTAAATTTATAAGACATAAGCATTCAATATTTGAGTAAACAAAGAGAAAATAAAGCTATCTATTGGGTTTCACTAAAAAGTCCATTGGAAGACTTGACTATTGTTGTTAAAAGACATAGGCATTCATATTATAGAGCCACAAACCACACCAGTAAAATAAAAACATGATAACATGGGATTCGAACCAATGACAGTCTTAATTTGATAGTGCAAACCCAACACCTTACTAACTGTGCTAATCAGACTGTGCATAGAAGCACACAATTTATCAGAGATTTAAGTGAATAAGCTACAGTGTCCAAGGTACTAAACATAATATATTCTATGGGGTGTCATAAGCAAGTCATTAGAATACTTTCCTACTAAATTTATAAGACATATGCATTCAATATTTGAGTAAACAAAGAGAAAATAAAGCTATCTATTGGGTTTCACTAAAAAGTCCATTGGAAGACTTGACTATTGTTGTTAAAAGACATAGGCATTCATATTATAGAGCTACAAACCACACTAGTAAAATAAAAACATGATAACATGGGATTCAAACCAATGACAGTCTTAATTTGATAGTGCAAACCCAACACTTTACTAACTGTGCTAACCAGACAGTGCATAGCAAATGCACAATTTATCAGTGATTTACGTGAATAAGCTACAGTGTCCAAGGTACTAAACATAATATATTCTATGGGGTGTCATAAGCAAGTCATTAGAATACTTTCCTACTAAATTTATAAGACATAAGCATTCAATATTTGAGTAAACAAAGAGAAAATAAAGCTATCTATTGGGTTTCACTAAAAAGTCCATTGGAAGACTTGACTATTGTTGTTAAAAGACATAGGCATTCATATTATAGAGCCACAAACCACACTAGTAAAATAAAAACATGATAACATGGGATTCGAACCAATGACAGTCTTAATTTGATAGTGCAAACCCAACACCTTACTAACTGTGCTAACCAGACTGTGCATACCAAACAAATAATTTATCAGAGATTTAAGTAAATAAGCTACAGTGTCCAAGGTACTAAACATAATATATTCTATGGGGTGTCATAAGCAAGTCATTAGAATACTTTCCTACTAAATTTATAAGACATATGCATTCAATATTTGAGTAAACAAAGAGAAAATAAAGCTATCTATTGGGTTTCACTAAAAAGTCCATTGGAAGACTTGACTATTGTTGTTAAAAGACATAGGCATTCATATTATAGAGCCACAAACCACACTAGTAAAATAAAAACATGATAACAAGGGATTCAAACAAATGACAGTCTTAATTTGATAGTGCAAACCCAACACCTTACTAACTGTGCTAACCAGACTGTGCATAGAAACACACAATTTATCTGAGATTTAAGTGAATAAGCTACAGTGTCCAAGGTACTAAACATAATATATTCTATGGGGTGTCATAAGCAAGTCATTAGAATACTTTCCTACTAAATTTATAAGACATATGCATTCAATATTTGAGTAAACAAAGAGAAAATAAAGCTATCTATTGGGTTTCACTAAAAAGTCCATTGGAAGACTTGACTATTGTTGTTAAAAGACATAGGCATTCATATTATAGAGCTACAAACCACACTAGTAAAATAAAAACATGATAACATGGGATTCGAACCAATGACAGTCTTAATTTGATAGCGCAAACCCAACACTTTACTAACTGTGCTAACCAGACTGTGCATAGCAAATGCACAATTTATCAGAGATTTACGTGAATAAGCTACAGTGTCCAAGGTACTAAACATAATATATTCTATGGGGTGTCATAAGCAAGTCATTAGAATACTTTCCTACTAAATTTATAAGACAGATGCATTCAATATTTGAGTAAACAAAGAGAAAACAAAGCTATCTATTGGGTTTCACTAAAAAGTCCATTGGAAGACTTGACTATTGTTGTTAAAAGACATAGGCATTCATATTATAGAGCCACAAACCACACTAGTAAAATAAAAAAATGATAACATGGGATTCAAACCAATGACAGTCTTAATTTGATAGTGCAAACCCAACACCTTACTAACTGTGCTAACCAGACTGTGCATACTAGACTCATAATTTATCAGAGATTTAAGTGAATAAGCTACAGTGTCTAAGGTACTAAACATAATATATTCTATGTGGTGTCAAGGGCAAGTCATTAGAATACTTTCCTACTAAATTTATAAGACATATGCATTCAATATTTGAGTAAACAAAAAGAAAATAAAGCTATCTATTGGGTTTCACTAAAAAGTCCATTGGAAGACTTGACTATTGTTGTTAAAAGACATAGGCATTCATATTATAGAGCCACAAACCACACTAGAAAAATAAAAACATGATAACATGGGATTCGAACCAATGACAGTCTTAATTTGATAGTGCAAACCCAACACCTTACTAACTGTGCTAACCAGACTGCATACCAAACACATAATTTATCAGAGATTTAAGTAAATAAGCTACAGTGTCCAAGGTACTAAACATAATATATTCTATGGGGTGTCATAAGCAAGTCATTAGAGCACTTTCCTACTAAATTTATAAGACATATGCATTCAATATTTGAGTAAACAAAGAGAAAATAAAGCTATCTATTGGGTTTCACTAAAAAGTCCATTGGAAGACTTGACTATTGTTGTTAAAAGACATAGGCATTCATATTATAGAGCCACAAACCACACTAGTAAAATAAAAACATGATAACAAGGGATTCAAACAAATGACAGTCTTAATTTGATAGTGCAAACCCAACACCTTACTAACTGTGCTAACCAGACTGTGCATAGAAACACACAATTTATCAGAGATTTAAGTGAATAAGCTACAGTGTCCAAGGTACTAAACATAATATATTCTATGGGGTGTCATAAGCAAGTCATTAGAATACTTTCCTACTAAATTTATAAGACATATGCATTCAATATTTGAGTAAACAAAGAGAAAATAAAGCTATCTATTGGGTTTCACTAAAAAGTCCATTGGAAGACTTGACTATTGTTGTTAAAAGACATAGGCATTCATATTATAGAGCTACAAACCACACTAGTAAAATAAAAACATGATAACATGGGATTCGAACCAATGACAGTCTTAATTTGATAGTGCAAACCCAACACTTTACTAACTGTGCTAACCAGACTGTGCATAGCAAATGCACAATTTATCAGAGATTTACGTGAATAAGCTACAGTGTCCAAGGTACTAAACATAATATATTCTATGGGGTGTCATAAGCAAGTCATTAGAATACTTTCCTACTAAATTTATAAGACATAAGCATTCAATATTTGAGTAAACAAAGAGAAAATAAAGCTATCTATTGGGTTTCACTAAAAAGTCCATTGGAAGACTTGACTATTGTTGTTAAAAGACATAGGCATTCATATTATAGAGCCACAAACCACACTAGTAAAATAAAAACATGATATTCGAACCAATGACAGTCTTAATTTGATAGTGCAAACCCAACACCTTACTAACTGTGCTAACCAGACTGTGCATACCAGACACATAATTTATCAGAGATTTAAGTAAATAAGCTACAGTGTCCAAGGTACTAAACATAATATATTCTATGGGGTGTCATAAGCAAGTCATTAGAATACTTTCCTACTAAATTTATAAGACATATGCATTCAATATTTGAGTAAACAAAGAGAAAACAAAGCTATCTATTGGGTTTCACTAAAAAGTCCATTGGAAGACTTGACTATTGTTGTTAAAAGACATAGGCATTCATATTATAGAGCCACAAACCACACTAGTAAAATAAAAAAATTATAACATGGGATTCAAACCAATGACAGTCTTAATTTGATAGTGCAAACCCAACACCTTACTAACTGTGCTAACCATACTGTGCATACTAGACTCATAATTTATCAGAGATTTAAGTGAATAAGCTACAGTGTCTAAGGTACTAAACATAATATATTCTATGTGGTGTCAAGGGCAAGTCATTAGAATACTTTCCTACTAAATTTATAAGACATATGCATTCAATATTTGAGTAAACAAAAAGAAAATAAAGCTATCTATTGGGTTTTACTAAAAAGTTCATTGGAAGACTTGACTATTGTTGTTAAAAGACATAGGCATTCATATTATAGAGCCACAAACCACACTAGTAAAATCAAAACATGATAACATGGGATTCGAACCAATGACAGTCTTAATTTGATAGTGCAAACCCAACACCTTACTAACTGTGCTAACCAGACTGTGCATCGAAACACACAATTTATCAGAGATTTAAGTGCATAAGCTACAGTGTCCAAGTTACTAAACATAATATATTCTATGGGGTGTCATAAGCAAGTCATTAGAATACTTTCCTACTAAATTTATAAGACATAAGCATTCAATATTTGAGTAAACAAAAGAGAAAATAAAGCTATCTATTGGGTTTCACTAAAAAGTCCATTGGAAGACTTGACTATTGTTGTTAAAAGACATAGGCATTCATATTATAGAGCTACAAACCACACTAGTAAAATAAAAACATGATAACATGGGATTCGAACCAATGACAGTCTTAATTTGATAGTGCAAACCCAACACTTTACTAACTGTGCTAACCAGACTGTGCATAGCAAATGCACAATTTATCAGAGATTTACGTGAATAAGCTACAGTGTCCAAGGTACTAAACATAATATATTCTATGGGGTGTCATAAGCAAGTCATTAGAATACTTTCCTACTAAATTTATAAGACAGATGCATTCAATATTTGAGTAAACAAAGAGAAAACAAAGCTATCTATTGGGTTTCACTAAAAAGTCCATTGGAAGACTTGACTATTGTTGTTAAAAGACATAGGCATTCATATTATAGAGCCACAAACCACACTAGTAAAATAAAAAAATGATAACATGGGATTCAAACCAATGACAGTCTTAATTTGATAGTGCAAACCCAACACCTTACTAACTGTGCTAACCAGACTGTGCATACTAGACTCATAATTTATCAGAGATTTAAGTGAATAAGCTACAGTGTCTAAGGTACTAAACATAATATATTCTATGTGGTGTCAAGGGCAAGTCATTAGAATACTTTCCTACTAAATTTATAAGACATATGCATTCAATATTTGAGTAAACAAAAAGAAAATAAAGCTATCTATTGGGTTTCACTAAAAAGTCCATTGGAAGACTTGACTATTGTTGTTAAAAGACATAGGCATTCATATTATAGAGCCACAAACCACACTAGTAAAATAAAAACATGATAACATGGGATTCGAACCAATGACAGTCTTAATTTGATAGTGCAAACCCAACACCTTACTAACTGTGCTAACCAGACTGCATACCAAACACATAATTTATCAGAGATTTAAGTAAATAAGCTACAGTGTCCAAGGTACTAAACATAATATATTCTATGGGGTGTCATAAGCAAGTCATTAGAGCACTTTCGTACTAAATTTATAAGACATATGCATTCAATATTTGAGTAAACAAAGAGAAAATAAAGCTATCTATTGGGTTTCACTAAAAAGTCCATTGGAATACTTGACTATTGTTGTTAAAAGACATAGGCATTCATATTATAGAGCCACAAACCACACTAGTAAAATAAAAACATGATAACAAGGGATTCAAAAAAATGACAGTCTTAATTTGATAGTGCAAACCCAACACCTTACTAACTGTGCTAACCAGACTGTGCATAGAAACACACAATTTATCAGAGATTTAAGTGAATAAGCTACAGTGTCCAAGGTACTAAACATAATATATTCTATGGGGTGTCATAAGCAAGTCATTAGAATACTTTCCTACTAAATTTATAAGACATATGCATTCAATATTTGAGTAAACAAAGAGAAAATAAAGCTATCTATTGGGTTTCACTAAAAAGTCCATTGGAAGACTTGACTATTGTTGTTAAAAGACATAGGCATTCATATTATAGAGCTACAAACCACACTAGTAAAATAAAAACATGATAACATGGGATTCGAACCAATGACAGTCTTAATTTGATAGTGCAAACCCAACACTTTACTAACTGTGCTAACCAGACTGTGCATAGCAAATGCACAATTTATCAGAGATTTACGTGAATAAGCTACAGTGTCCAAGGTACTAAACATAATATATTCTATGGGGTGTCATAAGCAAGTCATTAGAATACTTTCCTACTAAATTTATAAGACATAAGCATTCAATATTTGAGTAAACAAAGAGAAAATAAAGCTATCTATTGGGTTTCACTAAAAAGTCCATTGGAAGACTTGACTATTGTTGTTAAAAGACATAGGCATTCATATTATAGAGCCACAAACCACACTAGTAAAATAAAAACATGATATTCGAACCAATGACAGTCTTAATTTGATAGTGCAAACCCAACACCTTACTAACTGTGCTAACCAGACTGTGCATACCAGACACATAATTTATCAGAGATTTAAGTAAATAAGCTACAGTGTCCAAGGTACTAAACATAATATATTCTATGGGGTGTCATAAGCAAGTCATTAGAATACTTTCCTACTAAATTTATAAGACATATGCATTCAATATTTGAGTAAACAAAGAGAAAACAAAGCTATCTATTGGGTTTCACTAAAAAGTCCATTGGAAGACTTGACTATTGTTGTTAAAAGACATAGGCATTCATATTATAGAGCCACAAACCACACTAGTAAAATAAAAAAATTATAACATGGGATTCAAACCAATGACAGTCTTAATTTGATAGTGCAAACCCAACACCTTACTAACTGTGCTAACCATACTGTGCATACTAGACTCATAATTTATCAGAGATTTAAGTGAATAAGCTACAGTGTCTAAGGTACTAAACATAATATATTCTATGTGGTGTCAAGGGCAAGTCATTAGAATACTTTCCTACTAAATTTATAAGACATATGCATTCAATATTTGAGTAAACAAAAAGAAAATAAAGCTATCTATTGGGTTTTACTAAAAAGTTCATTGGAAGACTTGACTATTGTTGTTAAAAGACATAGGCATTCATATTATAGAGCCACAAACCACACTAGTAAAATCAAAACATGATAACATGGGATTCGAACCAATGACAGTCTTAATTTGATAGTGCAAACCCAACACCTTACTAACTGTGCTAACCAGACTGTGCATCGAAACACACAATTTATCAGAGATTTAAGTGCATAAGCTACAGTGTCCAAGTTACTAAACATAATATATTCTATGGGGTGTCATAAGCAAGTCATTAGAATACTTTCCTACTAAATTTATAAGACATAAGCATTCAATATTTGAGTAAACAAAAGAGAAAATAAAGCTATCTATTGGGTTTCACTAAAAAGTCCATTGGAAGACTTGACTATTGTTGTTAAAAGACATAGGCATTCACATTATAGAGCCACAAACCACACTAGTAAAATAAAAACATGATAACAAGGGATTCGAACAAATGACAGTCTTAATTTGATAGTGCAAACCCAACACCTTACTAACTGTGCTAACCAGACTGTGCATAGAAACTCTCAATTTATCAGAGATTTAAGTGAATAAGCTACAGTGTCCAAGGTACTAAACATAATATATTCTATGGGGTGTCATAAGCAAGTCATTAGAATACTTTCCTACTAAATTTATAAGACATAAGCATTCAATATTTGAGTAAACAAAGAGAAAATAAAGCTATCTATTGGGTTTCACTAAAAAGTCCATTGGAAGACTTGACTATTGTTGTTAAAAGACATAGGCATTCATATTATAGAGCCACAAACCACACTAGTAAAATAAAAAAATGATAACATGGGATTCGAACCAATGACAGTCTTAATTTGATAGTGCAAACCCAACACCTTACTAACTGTGCTAACCAGACTGTGCATACCAACCAGCCAATTTATCAGAGATTTAAGTGAATAAGCTACAGTGTCCAAGGTACTAAACATAATATATTCTATGGGGTGTCATAAGCAAGTCATTAGAATACTTTCCAACTAAATTTATAAGACATATGCATTCAATATTTGAGTAAACAAAGAGAAAATAAAGCTATCTATTGGGTTTCACTAAAAAATCAATTGGAAGACTTGACTATTGTTGTTAAAAGACATAGGCATTCATATTATAGAGCCACAAACCACACTAGTAAAATAAAATATGATAACATGGGATTTGAACCAATGACAGTCTTAATTTGATAGTGCAAACCCAACACCTTACTAACTGTGCTAACCAGACTGTGCATGCTAGACGAACAATTTATTAGACATTTAAGTGAATAAGCTACAGTGTCCAAGGTACTAAACATAATATATTCTATGGGGTGTCAAGGGCAAGTCATTAGAATACTTTCCTACTAAATTTATAAGACATATGCATTCAATATTTGAGTAAACAAAAAGAAAATAAAGCTATCTATTGGGTTTCACTAAAAAGTTCATTGGAAGACTTGACTATTGTTGTTAAAAGACATAGGCATTCATATTATAGAGCCACAAACCACACTAGTAAAATCAAAACATGATAACATGGGATTCAAACCAATGACAGTCTTAATTTGATAGTGCAAACCCAACACTTTACTAACTGTGCTAACCAGACTGTGCATAGCAAATGCACAATTTATCAGAGATTTACGTGAATAAGCTACAGTGTCC